>NC_051056.1:11077075-11379075 GCF_904848185.1 Acanthopagrus latus
GCTGTAGCTCTGTCACACAATGGCTGTAATCCTATTCACGTGTACATCCTGTCTGACAGCCGGTGAGAAAGCTGGTATGACCTGGCCTGATCTATCCTGTTGCAATGATACAGACTTCATGAAATCATGGCTGAGGGTCGTCGACTCATGCTGTCACAACCAGCAGTGACCTACTCAATTTCCTGGTCACTGGAAGAACTACTCAGCCTGTGAAAACCGTTGTGTTAAATCATCTGTGGCAGTAGAATGACAAAAAATATCAGGGGTAGCTTGAGTTGGGTGTTGAATCTATAGAGAGACGGCATGAGCGTTTACCTGGCAGGGAATGTCTAACAAAAGACATCGAGTTTTATTCTGGGACGTGCTAGATCGACTTTTGTTCAGCTGGACCCAAAGGAGGGACGACCAATTGTGACAGACGACATGGCTGTAGAGACATCAACATCAATCGGTCTACCACTGTGAAGCAGACTAAAGTATCTCAACTACTGCTTGATGGACAGCGAATAAATAACATAAATATTCATGTTCCCCAGAGGATGACTTTGTTGAAAATAAAAAACATATTTAAACAATGTAATAAAATGATGAAATTCACTTCATTTATAGCCTTCTTTTTTACTGCTAATTAGCAAATTATACAATGCTGACATTAGGTCAAAGCACCCCGAGCCACACCTCAGTCTTGCGAAACTACAAGAGTTGGTGTAGACCCGTGTTCTTCAATCTTGGCTTTCAGCCCGTCATCAAGCCTGATAACAAAATATTCATTTGTTTGAAACAGGTGTGTTGGAGCAGGGAAACATCTAAAACATGCAGGACAGCGGTGTAGACTCCTCACTCCTCGTACCTAAACAGCTGAATAGGTCAGTGCCAGTGTCTCCCAAAATGGAGACACCATGCAGCGTAACAATACCCCATGTACCCAAACTTTGTCTTACGGTAGCAGTTTACATGAAAAAAAATAAATGTTTGGGTTACAATCGCTACATTACTTCTATCATCTCCCTTACAAAAATACCTGTTACCAAAGTAACGATGCAACCTTGTGTAACTTCACCACATTAGTAGGTTAAAAGAACTGACCATTGTCATCTGGCTTGTTTAACCCAGCTGTCTGTCCCCGACTTCCTCCCTGTAGGGACTTTAAATTCTTCATACTACTTCTCCTCACGTCCTCCTTTGCAGCTCTGAGGTCGCCGCCTAACATGGAATCATTTTCCACCTGTGAGGTCGTTTACTGAAGAGGACAGGCTCGTTATTTTGTCTCTCACTTGTCCCCTAGAATTACGGAAGTGCCCCTTTAAGAAGAATGAGAACTGACAAAGTCATTGATTTCTTTTTTACAGTTTTTTTTTTTTTTTTTGAAGAGGAGGCTGCTGCTTGGAGACCACTTCAAAGACCGTTATGAAACTTTATCTCAGATATTTAAAGATCAAGTCTGAATAGCGGCGATGAAAGAGAAGTGCAAAAGAACGCACCATTACATTTCTAAACAAACGTAACTGCCGGAGCAAACTCAAAGTCCTGCTCACCCACATGTTTCTTTTGTGACAAGGGCTCATCACACCTCTGCTTCAGCTGGCTGGGTGGAACAATGATCGACAAACTTTATGCAGTTTTATTAACAAGGTGCACGTTTTTCTATCCCTCTGAGGGGGATGACAAGCTCACACAGCATCCTGATGTATTCAGATGACGTCTATTCGGGCAACATACGTGAAACCGTCTCTGCCGATGTACGGTGAGGTTTGCAGTGGCCTTTAGTACACTGGCAGTGAGTATATGTTTGTAGGTGTTTGTAGCACATGACGCAGAGCAGTTGTCTGCTAATCACAAGGCCGGTGGCTCTCATCCCTGTCCCCTGTAGTCCACATCATGTCAGAGGGTCCTTGAACCCAACATTGATCCTGATTGCTCCCGATGAGCAGGTCTCACCTTGAGTTCCAGCCTCGATCACCTATGGGTGAATACTAGTTGTGAAGCACTTTGAGTGGTCACTAAGACTAAGAAGGTGCTACATAAGTACAGTCCACAGGATAATTTCACTCTCTCCAGCTATGACTCACCAGGAAACCTCTGCCTTTCTATTATCTTTGCGAAGCCATGCCTGCAGCTCGTACAGCTCCGGGGGTGTTTTCCACCTCAACAATAACTTTTTCTTTTTTTTTTTTTTCGTCGTCCAATCGTGACAGGCGAAACCCCACAGAAGATGGCGCTTGACAAGAGGAGAAAATAAGGTACAGTAGCTGGGATGTGAAACGCTACAGTACCTTCCTGGAGCGCTGACCGCCATCAAAGCCGTGAAAATAGGACAGCTGTGCCTCTCCACGGGTGTGTGGGTTTACATAGAAAATAATGGGAGCTGCTGTTTTGACGTGCATGTTGCAGCACATTCTGTGTCAGAAAAAGTCTGCTTTGGCACTTTTCTGCTGAGCTCTACCAGTAATGAGTCTTAGTTTTTTGTTTGCCGGGAACAAGTTTGAGATTTTCTGTGCCAGTTTGCCAAATTAAACTCCTGTAGATCTGGCTGCTGACCGAATTTGTCTCTCAGTGTAGAAGGCTGTCCTCCCTGGCTGCTTGATGGACTTGTAGCTCTGTTACACACCATCTGGGCTCCAATTATCAAATGGCTTGCTCAAGCATCCATGTGGAAGCTCGGTACCCAGCAGCCAGGTTTTTTCGGCTTTTTGCTTTACTAATTGATATGTCAGTCGGTTTGGTTTGGCTCCATCACTGAGGTGCTCATTGATTTTTTTTGTTGTTGTTGTTTGTCTGTCGTTTTTACACTTTCCAGCCGACTGGAATCACTTACGCCAGGCTTTGAGAAAAGAACAATCATTCTGTTGGTTTCGCGAGGCTAGAGAGTCGGGTATTCAAATTGGTAAAAGTGAAGGAGGCTCATATTGATCAGGTTAAGGAGGATGCCCCTATAGTGTTTCTCATTAAAGGCAGAAAAACAAGTGTACTTCATTGCTGTAAACTGATTTAATTACCAGCGCAATTTATTTCACAATAACAGCTTGGAAATTGTCTAAACATCATTCTAATATTTTCACCAAACATCAATTTAATATTTTCTGTCAGCGCCTTCATCCTGCTCTCTCTCTCTCTCGCTCTCTCTCTCTCTCTCTCTTTCTTTTTTGTCATCCTGCTATTTCTGTCTCCCTGTCTTTCCCTGCCTTGTTCTCGCTCTCTGAGCTTGAAAATGGCTTTTTCTTTTCTTTTCTTTTCTTTTTTTTTTTTTTGATCCACAGTGAGGAGAAATAAAGGCGAGTATGATTACTGATTTTCTGCTCGGCGGGGTCTCATTGGAAAGCAAGCGGTTGTTATTAGGACGCGGGTAATGGCTTCAAATGTTAATCTATCCCGGGCAATCTCCTCCTCTCTCCCCTCCCGTCACGTGTGCACAACACAATCCCATGCAGGAGACAATGGCGGTGGCGTGTGTGCAGGGATGAATGTGGCGCCATTAAGGCAGAAAATTGGTTGAATGTTTGTTTTGTTGTGAATGATGTTAAGCGAACATCCTTGTGAGATAGTTATTTATCCTCTTGTCCTTTTATTTCAAGCGTTATTTCCACTAGAGGTGGATTTCATCGCTTGATGTCGAGATTCAATTCCCGTTGGTCAGTTCTGCAGGAAGAATCGTTCATGTCGTGTGTTCGTTCGTTCGTTCAGTCGCGTTTCTGGTACGTCATTCAGCGGTTAATCATGTAATGCACAGTTCTCAGCTCCTCGTTCTCAAACCATCGTGCTAACGCTCAACATAACACTGTAGTTCAAGGCAAATACATAGGTGCAACTTGGTGTCTTTTTGTTTTGTTGTCATGGAAACGGTTGCTATGCTTTCCTGTTTCTCATTAGATAAAATTCGACGACAGTGTCCTAGACCCAGCATACGATTGGCCGGCTCTCAGTCCTCCTCACCACTCTGATAACTAAACAGTGAACAACACAGCGGCTGGTCTGTGAGAACGAACGAACGAACGAGAGAGAAGTGAAACGGGTTCGTTAAAGAGTTGTTCCTTCAAACTAATTCGTTTGCGACCGACACATCACTAATTTCCACCATTGTATCCCTTGCACTCCACTTGCCTCTCCGGTCTCCTCTGCAGGTGTCCTCCCCTTCTTTTTCTCCTTTCTGTTCTGCACCTCACTTCATTTTTGTGATTTATGCTTTTCAAACCTCCACCTGCTGTTGCTCCTGCACTGTTGATATCCTCATTGTACCCAGGGTCATGTGTAAAACAAGTGAAAAGTTCAGAAAATCTGCAAAGAAAACCATTATAAACTGATTCTTTTGGTGACTACTTGTCAGCAATGTATTAAGCACAAAACACAGCGCTTACCTAAAATAGTATCAACCCATTAATGCCATTTCAGGTTCACAGAACTGTTTTGTGAGTGACTCGTGTGAAGCGGAGCGCTGTTCAATTGCTCGTCTGAGGTCTTTCCTCTCTCCGGCGCCTGCTTAAAGAGGAGACACATTTCCTATGTAATGCGAGTGGAAGAGCAATCTCCCTTTGCCATTTTTGTCCACCCTCGACTGAAATGTTTCCTGCAGGGCGACTGGATGAATCAACCAGTAATACATCCCCTTCTCCTCCCGGTGAGAATTGCCTTTGGTTCTCCGCAGCCTCTCCAAAGATCTGTGGAGAGTCTATTAAACAGATTTCCCCTCAATCGCTCTCAGTCAAAATAGGGCCGCTTCGGGTGGCGACATGAGAGAGAGGAGCTGGAGAGGGCGTGTGTGCAGATCCACTCCAGCTGGTTGTTATAAAATGAGATGTGGGCGCCGCTCGATTCGGACAATCCAATCATTTACTCCCGTGAGCAGAAATGCTTCTCGCAGGGTCCATGATGATTCAGCTGGATGTGCCCCCCCCACACACACACACCACCACACACATACAAATACACAGGGCAGTGACAAGACAACTCATGGTCATGGCCTGTGGTGTGTGTGTATGTAATACAGAGCATATACAGCAGTTTGCACGTGTGCCATAGGGACAAAACCAAATCAAAAACAGGCTCGGTGCCTCGTATATTAATGGTGTTTCACAGGTTTATGTGTCAGCAGGCAGAGACAACTCCACTGGCCACACAGGCTCACTCTGCTGTGAGGGGACGGGGATTAGCATCCGCAGCCTTGTTCTGCTGTACGAGAAATGAAATAAATGAGTGCAACAGTTCAATGTCATGCCCAGTCATCCGTTTGCCGCCTTACCGTTTCCAGGTTTGTGCTCTCCCGCCGGGACACAGACGGCTCTCGCGACGCTGTCACAGCGGTGAGACCAATCACGGGTTAGTCATGCTTGTAGCGACACAATGTTGTTGCGCTTGCAGCCTCTGCACTGTTAATACTGTAATGCTTGTGTCAGCGCGGCGTCCCAAGCAAGCGCTGGCAATTTAGGCGCAAGTTCCAGTGTTGGCGGCAGTGTGTCCTTAACTAAGTGAGGAAGTGTGGACCTCAAGAGAGGAGGAGCACAAAATGAGCTCTAGAGCCAATTGTTTGTGGTGAGAACGGGATTTAAAGTCAATTTGACCACCAAACCAGATGTACTGTTGACGATTAGCATGTTGTACATGTTCAATATTAGCTCCCCTGCTCAGCTCAGTTGTCTGAATAGCGTGATCAGAATAGCTGCCTATTTCCAAGATGTCAGCCATTCTACTTGGCATTTTGCCTGGTAGTTCTGTGCTGCCTGGATAAATGATGTGCTTATGATCAAATGTCAACTGTGTGGTTGCTCCAAGTTAAATTGTCACTGTCATTGAAAAGACATAAAATATAAATATAAATGAAACTGTAAAAAAAATCAACTGCATTTTCATATTTCAAACAGTAAATAAATGTGTCACAACAGAGCGAGCCTTGCTTCATTCTTACCTGTTTAATATATATACTCGTATGTAACCAAGGACCATCTTCCCTGTCATCACTTTCTTGCTCCTGCCTACCGAACCATGGGGGAAAAAGACTAAAGGCAGGAACACACCGGCCCAACCATTGGAAAAATAACAAATATGTTCGGTGTGTTCAGCTGCGTTGGAAGCTTTCAGAGCTGCTCAGACGTTGTCTTCTCCAACTCAGCATGCGAAATCTGAGGAGGTGGGCTGTCGGACGTCTGAGCCATTGGATACTCTGATTGGCAGTGTGCTAGCGAATCCTGAATACTGTGTGCGCATTGGTTTTCTATGCACTCTGTTCCGTCATTTCTTGTTTTCATGTTTTGGAGTACTGGCATGAGACTAGCTGTTGTTATGTCTGTTCAGGACAAATTAATCTGTGTTTGTTTGGTAATGCCTCACTGCATGTTTAGTATGCAACTGTTTTTGTCTGAAATAATTATTTTGATTGAAAGTAAAGAGAGTTGCATACATAAACCTCTTATCCTAGAGGGTCATACAAGAGGCAACAGAGTGGTTGGAGAGTGATGGGGTAAGGCAGTTGGATGTCTGGGCGGTATGTGGGGGCCTTAAGTTAACGTCAACCAATTCGGACCAGAGCTCATAGATGACAGATGTGAAAAAGCCCTACGATCGTGGACCTTTCCTTTCACATGATGCAACAACGCAACAACATCTTTTGTTCCCTACCTGATCAACGCCCACACTCCCAGTTTGTAAGACATGTTTCTTATAATGGCACGTGTGTATATGTGATGACCGTGATGCCATCATAAGGATGTACCAGGAGTTCCATTGCATCGGGTGGCTAATACATCAAATTCAAGGCCGAGACCTGTGTGACACGGAACAAACTATGTGAGCTTTTATTACAAAGTGTACCTCCAAACTCAGTTCCTTACCCTCCCCTGATTCTAAGAGCCAGTAGCCGGCTGCTGCTCCACTGGCACTGCTACCTTTGTAACACCACATAATATGAATCAAGAAAAAGCTTATTACATTCACTGAATTTAGCATATACCATTAATTGGAACCATGTTATGCTAACAGGATTAACACCCTGTTAGCTTAGGTTTGTTGTGCTAGCAGTGGTAACACGGCTCTGTCCTCCTCCCTCCTTCAGTAAAGCTGCAAACATTGCATTCACAAAAGTGCACACACACCCTCACCCACACACTCACACACAAACTCACGCACACACTCATTCACACAAACATGTGTTGGATATGCTAAATAATGAATGGGTTATGATATTGTCGCTGAGGTACAAAGGACATTTCCTCTGACCTGAGCCTGTGCTGTGTCAGCACTGTTCTTGTGAGTGTGCGTATATAAATGTGTGTGTGTGCGTGTATGTGTGTGTGGTACTGAGTGTAAAGTAAAGCCTTAGCAGTAAGGTACATATTGGCTCGGAAAACATTTTGGGACCATGACGGAGGTTTGGTGAAAAAGAGAATCCACCGCTCCAGGTTATATTGAAGTAAAATATTGTTTTCAGCCCTGTGTTCCATTTTCCAAAGCTTTATATGGCATTTGTGGCCCAGCTTCAAACGGCTGAACTCATTTCAGTTGAAGAAGTACTTTGTGTCAAACTAAAAGAAAAAAAGAAGATAGCCATGTTTTTGATCTCTTAGTAATACATTTCAATAGTGTACAAATACTTCATGCGGCTACAGAATGAGGGTTAGATAAGACATCTTTTGATAGAACTCCAATGTCTGTACAGCAAATGTGAGGCAGGAAATAAGGGGGAACATTTGGCTCAATGAATCTAAGTAGGGCGTTATTGTTGTTGTTGTATGGCGGATGAAACAGAGGACTAGATGAGAACGTTGTGCCGGTATGTGCGTCATTGTTTTGGCAACCCCGATAATGGCAAAGAGACACGCTTACGAAGCACAGTTTAAACTGAAAGCTGTCAGTTACGCGGTGGAACATGGGAATCGAGCAGCTGCGAGGGAATACAATATCAATGAATCCATGGTTCGCAAGTGGAGGAAGATGGAAAACGAGCTGCGACAGGTCAAGAAGACGCAGCTGAGTTTCCGCGGACACAAGGCGAGATGGCCCGAGTTGGAAGACCGACTCAAGCAATGGATTGCCGGTCAAAGGACAGCTGGAAGAAGCGTCTCTACAGTCACCATACGACTAAGGGCAGTAACGCTAGCGGAAGAAATGAAAATTGAACATTTTCAAGGAGGTCCGTCTTGGTGCTTTCGCTTCATGAAACGGTGCCATCTTTCCATCCGGGCCAGGATTTCAATAAAGCACAACCAAACTCTAAAAAGAAGAAAACTGACCTAGTACAACGAGTCGTTGACATCACATATGTTGGAATGTCACTCTGAGCCAAAATGGAGAGATGTATATTTCATAGTTTTAAATGTTCTCGTGCTGCAGGCCACGTGTTTGTGATGACCTCTTATGCCACCATGAGACGTTACGACGTAACGTTAACGGCGGAGCAGTCAAACAAAACGAGCTGACGACCGCTAACAAGCTAACAAACACACGCCGCGGCACTCAACACACTCAGCAAACTCTAAGGTGAACAAAACATTTCCGCTCCGTCTGTTTTACCACCAAAACACTTTTTATGCTCAGCATCTTGTAAAACGATGGGCCCCCCTGGAGCCAACGGTGCAGCAGAGAGGCTGCTCTCACTGCTGGACTTGTAATGTCAGTAACACAACTGATTTATTTTGTGATCCACATACACCCAATCATGCTTTCATATTAATTCATTAATTTCAGAGTGATACATCGCAGGCATCTGGACTTGTTTCAGTTCAGTCCAGTTTCCCACGATGTAGCACTTAGAATTACTGTGATCTATATGACTGAGTAGCTTCACCAACGATTTACAAATAAAACTAAAAGGGATCAGATCATTTATCTTAATTTCCAGTTGTGTCTCATATTATACTTCAGCAGATAAACAACCCCAATTAATGGTGGTGCCATTAATTGCAGCCAAAAAGACTGAAAATAGTGCACTCTTTTCAGTTTATTTAATCAGTAATTAATTTTGAATCAATTCCAACACAAATCCGACACCAAAGAATCACAAAAGGATCGAATCAGGACACGAGGGTCATTGACCACTTTCCCATTGCCAGGAGACGAGTTTGGGTTTGAATTTTATTTTTATTTTAGCGGCGGATCACGTACCTCATCAGACCTCATCAAGAAGACGTTAAAAATTAGTTTAAAAAGTCTTAACATTTTGAATTAGAATTTGAATCAGACTGTGTTTTCTCTGTCGATGGTTTCACCTGTGCAGTGTCGATCAGGCAGCTGGCGAGCCTCGGGCGGTGACACGGAAACCGACTGACTCTCAAACACGATGACTGCGATGACTGAACTACGTTCAAACGTTGCATGAACGGAGACGGATGTACACGATCATGAACAATGCAGCATCCTTACCTTCAACACACATCGCAGGGGTGACAATTAGTGTGTGTGTGTGTGTCCCGCCTCCCTCACCCCAGGTGTTGTGTTTTGATCACAGTCGATGTGTCTGCCCACGGATTGTTAGCTACAGTGCAAGTTTATTTACTCCGTCTCAGGATTCCCCCGCTGTTGCCCGCCAGCTGCTGTCAATCAAACACACACACACACACACACACACACACCAGTTGAGACGTTCCTATTGTTATTGTTCTTTTTACAATATGCAGCATACAAAAAGTGTCGAACTATTTCCTGCAAAGAGAGAATCTTTTACAGGCCTGTTATCTAGTAGACCTGGTGCAGCTGGAGTCAAAGTTCTCAGCTGATGTAAATGTAATAACGTTAGCCCAACGCTGTGAATCCAGAGCCAGAAGAGACCTGCAGCCCCAGCCAGGTAAATAATCCCCAGCCAGCACCAGCTGGGATACTGTACAGCTGGATTTATTAGGTCTGCGAGGAGCTTGGACAGAATGAAAAATTAAAGAGACGGATTTGAAAATTGCCCCGGCATCCATCACCGTGAGCATCCATTTGGTTTTTATCAGCGTTTTCTGCATTATCATTATCCGGCTGTGTTAGAGATGAGTGTTTTCATATCACTGCTGCATTACATTACACCGTGCTTCCGTCAGTCACAGGAGACCAGCGAGATTACAGGTGCTTTAATGTGTCGCGGTGTAACATTTACTGATAAAAACTACAGTGCTCATTTTTTAAAATTGTACCCCTGCTGGAGGAAATTAGCTGGTGGCATTTTTCTTCCTGGTATATTGACCAACAGCATCAATTTACTGCCCTCAAACTTGAGGCCACCAGGAAGAGAGGAAGAGAAAATTCCCCTGCTCTACAGAGACATTGTTAAAGAGTAAGAAGAAGGAAACAATTGGGGTGGAGTAAAGAGGAAGAAGAGTTTGTCAGAGGATGAACCACGTACAAGTCGTCAGCCCCCAAATCTGTATTACTGTATTACTTAAGATGGGTGGGAATCGAAGGAGACAGATTAAAAAGAATGTGAGAGAAGCTCTCACCTCTCCCGCTGAGAGCTCCGAGGGAAGAAGGGAAAAATGTTGACACTTGGACGTCCCCTTTCAAAAGGCGAGGGCGAGGGATATAGTACAAGATGTTGAGGGAGAGGACTGATGTAATGTTTTCTGGGAACGAAATAGAGGAGGGAAAGAAAAACTCACCGCTTCATCTGAGCCGAGAGAAAAAGTTACTCTCTCTTTTCGGAGCTTTGGAAAGTGAAACGAGGGGCCTACCTGTACAAGCTGCTCAGTGTTTCACTAAGCCCCACAGCTGAGGTAACAGCTTCCACAGGCAGATTCTAGCAGCCGTAGATAGCAAGCTAATTAAGGCAACGGGTTCTGCATGGCTTTTTTTTTTTTTTTTTTGCATTAAAGACACAGACATCGCCGGCTTGCTCTTTCATTATTCTAGCTAACATGTAAAAGGCGATTTAAATATCATGCTAAAGGTCTGAGGCTGCATGTCCCGAGCAAAATGTCACCACATTAAATGTCGGTCCATGTAGGGGCCATCATTAAAGAAAGGGCACTGTTACAGTATTGTTGCATGGAGCGGGTATGGAAGCCCACGTCTGCCAGTTGAAAACAAAGAAAGTTTGATGAAAACGATGTTGCCATGGTCGTCATAATTAATGAGATCAAATGTTGAAGGTATTAGATTCAAAGTCATGAAAATTATTGAAATTACTGAAAAATTTGCACCACTAACATCTGGAATGTCTGGAAGAGCCACTCGATTAAGTAAATTTCATCCTCATTCAATTTAGCGGTGAGCAAAACTCGAATTTAGCCAGCTCTGCTAAGACGGCTTGTCCAACTCTGATGGCATCTAGGACTGTTGAAGAGGACAGGCTTTTTTTTAACCCAGCACGCACATAGTTTCATTATGTGGCGGAATCGAAAGCTTGACACGTCCTTCCCATGCCTGCGCTGTTGTCGTCGTTGGGAGAATGTTTAAAAGATTTAAGGGGTGGCTGCAATTGCCAGATTAAGTGATCACCAATCTAGAGAAGCAACTGTTTTATCAGAGCTGGAGGGCATATTTCATGGAAATCAGTGTAAAGAACAGCGCAGAGGGCGAGTGTTTTCATTGTTCTCCCGACTGACTGATGTGATTTACCAACTGGATAGGCTCATAGCGCTCTCTCGCCGTTCATCTGGTCGGTTGAAGTTAGCCCAGGAAAAGACGGATGATGGTTTGTCCAGTCATCTGCCTATTTTATTTAAATATTCCCTTTTCCAAACATTTTCTGGCAGCTCCTCATCCAGATGGTTTTGTGATATAAACCATTTTACGCAACAAGACCCATCTGGCCCATCAGGTCAGGCCTTGATGGGTTTTAAAGGGGAAAAAAAATGTTCCTGATTACCGCAGCATGTTGAAAGATGTTGCATAATGACTGAAGGAAATATGCAACGTACCAATGATGTTCTTAGACCAGATAAGCAATCTCAGAATAGTGTGGTTACATAATCCGCTGCCTGTTAAAAAAAAAATCATATTTTTATACCACTTAGATAATCTTCTTTTTCATACTCATACCAGCAGGAAAAACAGTGAAGAGACAATGAAAGCATGGAGCTGGATGCTGCCCCTCAGAGTGATAAATTGGGTGCTGCAGTCTCCAGTGTTTTGCTTTGTCTCCTACATATTGTTCGGTGGTTTTGCCTTGTCCTGTCTTGTAGTAGTGAGCCACAGTGGAAATGAGTCTCTGATTGTTCTGTGGTTTTAATCCCCCAAAGTTATGTAGCCTACCACACTTCTGCGCTGTGCTTCGGTGCTTCCCCCCACACATGGATGAACCGCTGATTGTACTTTAACTTTCAGATGGATCAAACCTAATCTAAGCACAGGTGCGATGAAGGGGAAAGAGGAGGAGGGAAAGTTTTCACAGCACTCTGGAAAGTGTAGACTCTGCCGACAACTTACCTATTGATCCTACTGTTTTTACACTTACGGCTGGCATGTTGCCCTGATCAGCTTTTTTGTGCTGTGAGACGATAGTGATGATGACACAAATTCACTCCTTGAAACGGATGTATCTCATTTCGATGCATTACTTTCAGCAATACCATACAACAGTACATCATTGTCTCAATAACACAATCACAAACAGATCTAAAACTTGCTGTATGCCTGCTATTTATGGGCACATCTGGCAGTTCTGTACCTCACAATTCAACTGCAACTCTACTGTTCTGTTCCCCTCTCAGCTCTCATATTGTCATTTTGCCACTGCAGCTTAAAGCTGACTGGCGCTCAGCAGGTAGCTTACCAGCAGCATTCAGGCAGTGCTAGCGGCTAAATGGGGAACCTAGCACCTGAGCCGGATATTTCCGTCAGGACTTGATAACAGCGGAGTGAATATTGGACTTGCATTTATCAAGTGGATGCTGGCACAACTCCAAGTGAGTGCTACTGTTGCTAATTATTGACAAGAACAGATAAATTGCCCATATAACCTATATATAACCTCTACTACTTTGTCTCATTGAAACACCAGTGTTTCGTCGGTGGATCGATAATGGAGGGATCTCACTGGACAGAGCTGTGACTGAGGCCAACAAGGGGGATGTGACACTCATGAAAATATATTTCAATGACATTCAACTCAATTTTGAAAATTATGACACAGGGCGCATTGCTCTCGACACATTACCTTGACCCATTTTTGTCCATCTGCATGGCATTGAGGCAATGCAGCTAGCCAATCACAGCATAACCTGAAATTACAGGGTGTGCTGTTTTCAAAATTAAGCCACAGTCTCGAACCACGAGAGCAAAGCTTCAGCTCAGCCTTATCAGTACTAATGGATGCGCCACACATGGCCAGCTCTCTCTACTTACTGCTTAACACGCACAGTAAACTCAACCATGGCTAGTTAGCAGACTACTGGTGTTTTCCCCAGACGCTCCTTGTTCTCACAGCACAGCGCCAGACACAGACGACGTCAGAGGCCCTAGTTCCAAGGAAGTGTGTTTCCTGTGGTGAGAGCAGAGGGAGGCAGTAATTACCTGGAGCTCTTCAAAACGCTGCTGCTTGGAACACACACACACACACACACACACACACACATACACACAGAAATGCACATACTATATGCACGTACTATATGCATTCAAGTACACAATCAGGCAAGCAGACACTTTACTCATCCACTGAGTGCTTCATCTAATGAAAGACTGCAGAGGAGACTGGTGAGCCTGAAGCTGTACACTGTGTTTTTTGTCTGGTATACTGTATACTGTACTGAGGCAAACATTCCACCCACCAACACTGAGTAAAGTGATTATTTTGGATGTCCCTTTAAATTCATATTTGGGTTTTAGCCATGAAGATAAAATAACAACACAAATAACCACTCCCTGCTATACTGGGCTTGGTGTTTCCCTGTGGGGAGAGATGAGGTCAGAGCCTCCACACCTAATAATGATGACACTGATCATATTTCAGATTCACAGTATTCCATTTATACTTCAGATTAACATAATAATCACTGTATTGTAGTGTTTGCTGGTATTTGTCTTCTGAAGCTAAACAACGATAGTATTGTGTGATCATGTCACTCCCTTTCTATAAAACCTCAATGCAATCTCATCCAGTGAAGAACGCAGTCCAACTCAATATATTCCCCTATGATCTTGTACCCTGCAATAACTGGGATCAGTTTAGCCTCGTCTGAACTGTGATCTCGTCTTTTCAACCAACAAACCTAAGTTTCTCAAAAACCATTCCCCGAGTTCAAGTGGGTGTCCTCACTTTTTCCTCCGAGCACTGAAAGCAGCTTTGTGCTCAGTGAGGTCACTTTGTTTAAAGACGGAATTTGCTTTAATCTAGCGCAGCGCCGGCTCCGCCAATACTGGAAGTAAATATGTTTTTATCCTCTGACCATTGACTGACTTTGATGACATGAATCTTAAGTTGTTTTTGTTGACTGTGAGTTTTCCATCTGCATGTGTGAATGAGCGAGCGTGTGCTTATTCATTCACTTCTGTATATGTGCTTCTATTTGACGATGACAGTGGAATTAAGTGGATTGTCAGAGCAGATGCCCAGCATCAAAGCAGCACCACCATTGGACTACAAATGTGTGTGATAGCTCCTTCCCTCTAAATCTATAGCCCCCCAATGAAATCATAATTAGAATCAATGACTCAAGTCGAAAGTCTTCAGTGACCCTGCTGGGACAGCACTTTAGCCAGTTTACATCCTCCCCTTCACACACACACACACACACATAGCGTGCACAAGCCAACTGTGGCTCTGGGACAGGAGACGAAGGATTCATGACGCTCCTCACTCGGTTGATTTGCAATCGCAATAGCAGCAGAGTGTTCCACTGACAAAATCTGCCCTTTAAATCTAATTGAGATATTATTGCTCCCAGTACAAACTGTATTTCCAATTTCATCTTGTTTTGCACTCAGCAAAACAGACCTTTAGTTTATGTTGGTGTGATATGGAAGCCATTAATTTCCCAGTACTGGAGCATCTTGGTGATTCCGGTGGCCTGACAGATGTTCGGATCTGGTCTCTATCAGCCCCTGAGGTGAATTCTTGTTCTAAATGGTCTACATTCACCAGCTGGGTCCTAACTTTGTCTGCTTGGTACTGGGTAGGTCTCATAAATTGTGTTTATCACAGCTTTTTTCCCCCAAAAAAACAGCTCCTTTCACAGCCTGCAGGCTATGAAAGCAAAACAATAAGCTGAAAGGTTGTAAAACACTCAGTTCAAGCTGCACAGTTCAATAATAACTTTGTGGGTTTGTCACATGAACAGCACATTTCACATTTATATTTGATCCATTCTAACATAAAAAGTAATATATAAGTATCAAATTCAAGTCATCAATTGCCATATTGTGCCACGTCTTACAAGTTTAAACAAGCAGCTCCGTGCATTCATCCAGTCAGCTATGTACAAGTGAAAGAAAGACCTGCCGACACTGTTGAACACAAGGAAACATTGCGTTGGTAATTTCAGCAAGCTAATGCTAGCAAGACATGATTAATCTACTGACCATGATGGTCGGTCATCTACCCTTATCTTCATCAGACTGCTAAACAACGCAAAGGTGTCCAGTTTGGACATCAAGGGCTCTGCAGTCATGTTAGCAATAATACATTATATGCTGCATCCAAAGGAAATCTCGTGGCTCAAACAGGTCTAACATAATTACACCAGTCAAGAGGTCAAAAATAGAAGGATTTTATTTCAGCAAACAGAACATGATCAATCAAAAGTTAACCTTAACTAACCCCAAAGTCTCCCCAACTAACTACAAACTGATGGGCTGGCAAAAAAGAGCAAAAGGGGAAGCCACAACGGTCCAACAATTACAGGGCCGTAGAACCTGGGCTCTCCCCTCTAACCTACCCAAACATTCCCCAAACTAACCCCTACAACAGAAAATGCGCCAGAAAACTGAACCACCAGAAAAAGCAAAAGGACAAACAAACAAACAAAGCTACATGATGTTGTGGTGGTGCTGGTGCTGATGACAGGCCAGGAATGGAAAAGAAAGACCAGACCTGTATCATATATGTTTCATTCTATGTTTTAACCAAGAGGCTATGTGGCGGCAGTTACAGTAATACTCGCTCTCGCTGTTGCAGTGGAGCTATGTAGCTTGTTGCAAAATCTAGCTTGTTAGGTTGTATACTAACTCCAGTGTTTAGCTTTGTGTTTATGGCTACTGGTCAGCAAAAGTGTCTTTCAAGTGACCGGCCAGTTATAACGTTTGTTTGTGTTCAGTACGCACTGAAGTGGTTGAATTGGTTTAGAGAAATAACGTTACTTGTGCTTCAGAGAAAAAATGTTGCGCCAGGTAATGATTAGCTGGTAACTCTGTCTACAGTGATGTGAGGAATGTAGTTTTTTGTCCACTTTTTTCTCAAAACTCCAGACTGCAGCTTTAAAACAAATCACACTTTAACCTTGGTCACAAACAGGACCCATCCAACTGCCCTGACCACCCTCCAGATCAGACTCTTTATACGTGGTCAAACAAAGCTGCGTATGGCCATTGACCTGGTTGCTGTATTTGGCATGTTGGGAGTGAGAACAGGCTGACAAAAATACATAGAAAAGTAGTAAACAGTTTATTTCCTGCCCAAATGTATTTGAGTACAACCTGGTCATGAGTCAGAATGTGTATTGGTACCTACAGTATGTCAGGAAATATCAACACAAACGAGTTGTGATGTTAGAAAGTTACATCAACAGATATGAACTGCCTTTACTGAATGGAGCTCGTGATCAAACTAAAACGTACAGCCACAGGGTGCTTTTGGTTGTTCGTGCAAACTCTACGCTCAAAGATACAGCTCTTGAAGTTGAGTAGCTTCCGAGAAGTTGGAGGCTGTCTCACACGTCAAATAACTCTGCGTACATGCAATTATTTATCGAGTGTCTTTTAAAAGGACATATCATCAGCTAGATACAGAAGGAAAGAGTCTTTCTCTCTCTCTCTCTCTCACACACACACACACACACACACACAGATGGCCTTCCTCTGTATAATCCTCCGCCTCGTGTCAGACGACTGATGCTCTCCTTCTCTTCTCTCCGTCTCTGTCAATATTTGATGCGCTTGAAATTCCTGTTTGGTGTTTCAACAAAGGAGATTTTTCTGTCAACAATAAGAAACGAATTAGATGGTTTACAAATACAGAGCCAAAATGCTTTTCGGAGCGGCAGCGACTTGTATCACTGAGAGAGCAGCCGGTGGCACAGCAGTGTGCCAAGTGTCTGGCTGCCCGGGTGTGTAGTTTATAGTTTCACATGGTTGCTACGCTGAAGGAAAACATCAGCAAGGCCTTAATGGTCGTCATATTGCCTCTAAGGAGTGAAGGGCATCAAAAGCGTAACTCTTTACCTGTTGGTGAAAATTCACAATTTCATGTACCTTGTCACTTCCACTTCTTTTCCATACAAAATCCCACATGACACACCCACACACAAAAACAACCGTTTGAATACAATTCTTATACACCTCAGCCACTTTGCCATGATTACTTCTTCTGGCTGTGTGGTCAGTTGATCTGCGCTGTAGACGTTGTTATATGAGACGCATCGATGCCTACCATGAAAATCTGCTTGCCTGAGCACCGGGAGTAGTTAAGGGTTCTGCGTCTTGTTCAACCACCATAGAAACATGAACTGAGGACGAAAGGATGGAATGATCTATCCTCCAACCGTGTGAATAATAGACAGTCCACAGCCATCAATAACAGTTAGAAAATAATATTAATTCCATCATTTCTCTAATGCCAACCCAAAGATATGTCATTTACACTTATTAAAGAGACAAAGGCTCCAAATTGTCACAAAATGTTTGGCATTTATGCTGATTGAATTACTGTGAAGGATTAATTGATAATCAAATGTTTTGTGGATTTATTTCTCCTCCATCAGCCGACCACTTCAGAGTCGCGATTGGAGCTGTCGCCTTTCTCATCCCACTCCATTTTTTAAATCCCGATGGATATGAAATATAATAAGTGTGATGGATACAGTTTCAAGTCACCGCAAGTTTCATTCATTTGATTGCACATCAGTGCTGGGTCAGACACCACACCTTCAGTTGTTCTGTGTTCTGTTAGACACAGTCTTAGATTGAGACTCCAAGACTCTATATGGCAGCCTTCCTTTGTTTAGGCCAGGTGCAGGGTAACAGAAGGAACAGTCACACTATTCTTTGTTGCAGCTCTATTTCATGAATTAGGTTAGATAGAGTACAATAAAAACAGATACAATTGAATTCCAGCATATTTAAATTTGCAGGCAACATAATGTGTCGGTCTAAACGGGTGAAAAACCCTGGCTGACACTGAAGAGGGAGACGGTTTTTGTCCTTGTTATGATTATCGCCTGAGTGAGTTCTTTGAGGCAAATCTGCCAGGTATCTTGGCAGAGTAGCTGGGTGTCAGAAACGGTGTTATCCATATTAGTGATAAGTGCCTATTAGCGTAAGGGCACACAGGGCAAAGCATGCTGGGAGAGGGAGGAGACAGGGGCAAACTATAAAAGGAAGAGTCAAGATGAGGAATCGCTGAGAAGACGTTTTCTTTACGTTCAAATCGCTGTGTTTCTGAATGCCTGCATGCGTGCGGGCGGGTGTGTGTGTGTGCGCGCGCGTGTGTGTGTGTGGAGTGCCTATGTTGCCAGGGTGACAACATCAGCGATCACTTCCATTACTCACAGATTGTGGGAGGAACACACACGACTCACTGAGCTGTTTATCCACCAATCCAACCTGACAGAGGACTCAATCAGTGTCTGATGGGAAGGGGACTTTTGAATTGTTCCTGGGGTTTCCTGTCTGAATTTCTTCCTGAGGCGGCAGCGAGTGAATAAACGCACAGAGCAGGATCATTAATGAAGGAGTGAGTCAATGACTCTCCTGCGAGACGCTGTGACTCACCGTTTCTTGTCTTCCACACCGGTGTTAAAGATTTCACTTGAATGGTTTAAGTTACTGAGGCCTGTTTTGCAAAACACAAACAAACCATTGTGATGATGAATAACGAATAATGATGAATAAACATGAGTGCAAGAGGAACATTAGGACTGTAACAACTAAAACTGCTACATAAGTATAAATGTTTATGCAAATGATCTCATGACGACACTGACGCTTGCTGATGCTTAATGCTCCTTTCACTCAATGCTGTTTTGCTTAACCTATTTGAGGAAAAGGGATCTTTCATAAACATTGCCTGCATTCAGACTGAGGGGGCAACCTGTTATCAGTCGACCTGCGTATTTGTTACAATGGCTTTATATAGCAAGCTAGTTATTCTACTTTAAAGAAGAAATATTTTGCTTTTTAGGTTCCTACTTTTATTTTGGTTTACTACCAGAATAGATTTAAATACATTAAATGCTTAATAAACAGATCAGTTTTCAACACTGTATTCACCGTTCTGTTTTAGCTCCTGTATCTTTAAGCCAAGCCCAGTCTGCTCTGATTGGTCAGCTCGCACATGCCTGAACCAGCACCACAGTGTCTCTGTTTGGCTCTGTGGGTGCATTTAGCTTCCAGTTAGAGGCATTACTACTGTAAAGATCACCAAAAGAACAGCTTATAAACTAAAAACACCTCAGATGTTAGACAAGGAATATGATCTGTATTAGCCTCAGCATCGCTGCCAAGCAGGCCACTAGCATTGTAACTGTTATTGGATGCTGTTAGCACGCTAACCGTTGGATACTAATCAGAGTTACACATAGCTACCGAGTCAATGAATTCCTACAGTTTGACGATACCTTTTTCACATGTATTGTGCTAAATTGTTATTATTCAGGGCATGTCTATCAAGCCAAATCTACACACAACAGGATCCCAGGCTTTATAATAAAAACTAAGCTAATTCTAGCTGTGCTAGTGCTGTCATCAAACCTACTACTCATTATTTTGTTGGCCTCAAATGTGGCTCTCTTTCTCTTGACTGTCTCTCCATATTACAACATTAGTCCAACATCCCTCCAGACAGAGAGTAGCCACATTAGCCGGGCAACATGCTAATGTTTGATTCATCAAATAAACAGTATAATAACATAAAACATGGCAACACTTACTGCTGCTGAGTTTGAAGTCAGATCAGAGACAGACGGTATTGATCTTTACTATGCCTGGCCCTCACTTGTTGTTTGTCAAGACCAATCTTAAGAATGGACTGCCCATGTGACTTGCACCAACAATTTTTAAGTATAGTTTTTTACTTATTCACTGATAGCGAGAAAGGGCTTAAGCCCAGATGGTTCAACCAGAGTAACTGTCAGGTCAGACTTACAACACCAAGTTTTGACCATCTTCAGACCAGGTGTAAGCCCTGTTGGTGCAACTTGCCCCAGGGCTCCACCATTGTAAATAACCAGTGGAGCTGAAAACAGACCAGTGTTGTGGACACATGAGAATAGCCTTCTGTTGTTATGAAGCAGGTTTATGGTGCAGCACAGGACCACGAAATAAAATTCATTTGAGTGTAAAAGTCATAACAAACACTTTATGACCCTACAAAACATGTCATGATCTGTATTCCCATCCACACACACACCTAAGTCATTACACCTTGTGCCAATAAGACGCTGTGTGAGTTAATGAGGCAACTAGGTTTACAGCCTAAGCGTACAGACATCTGAACTCACACTCATACACACACACGCACACACACACACACACACACACACACACACACACATACACACAAACACAGCTGGGTGTGTAATGCGCCAGATGCCATTGGCTGATCACACAGTGGGCTGAATAGGAATGGAACCAGCTTTAGCTCGGTGGCATTAGTGTAATTGATGGCGGCCGTCCTGTCCAAAACTATATTTGAACACAGAGTTTTGTGATGGCCCAGCAGGCCTGGGTACACTGCAGGCTCTGGAATTCATTCCACACACACAATATGACGAATCAATACAAAAGAGTGAAAACACATAGAGATGAATGTGTGCTGTGATACAGTGATTTCAGATTGCTAAGGCACAAAGTAGCCTGGTGCCACACTAATGTGGTCCTAATATGGCTTTATGATGGGTACTGTGGCTGTGTTTCAACCATTACAATATGGCCCTCCACAAATCTGTACAGAAACAAGACTCTTTGTTTCCACACAGCTATGCGTACATATTGCGAGTCAACTGGAAGTCCATTTACTCCAAAACCTCCCTGTTCTACAATGTGTTTGCAAAACACACATCCTTCCGTTGACTTTTTTCAGTTTGAAATATCCCTTGAGTACATAAAGAACTTGTAACTTTTTTTCACTGTTGCCACAAGAAGTTAGCACAGAAACAAATTAGCTAACTGCTTCATTGATGTAATACAGCTATATTTAAAAGTGAAATGGCATATTTAGCTAATATTAGAAGTGTAAGAGTCTATAGCTATGCCAGTGGCTATGCAGTTAGGCACAGCAGTGCTCTGACCTACAAGGAAATGTTGAAGCTAGCCTTTGTCAGAAAAAGTCAAAATTATTCAAGGAGATTGGTTTAGACCTGCTCAGTTTGGAAAGTGTCATGAGGTGGCTTTTGGTGTGAAATGGTCTGACGGGAAGATGAATGTCTGTACAAAATGTCACAGCAATCCAGTTTTTGAGATGTCTGATTTAGGGCCATGAAGGTCAACTTCATGATGACACTTGAGGAAGAATCAGAAAATCCCCACAATTAGCAAGAGTCGTTGTCTGGGAATGTAATCTAGTCTAGTCTGTCTTCCTGTGTTAGAACAGGATACAGACAGGTAGACTCACCTGTTTTGGGTTATCAATGTAAGATGCATCTCTCACCTGAAACTGATTTGCAGTGAGGCACATTTACGGGATTCTAGCAGACGCTTTCGTCCAAATTGACTCACAATAATTCATACATACATCCATACACTGATGACGGTGGCTGCCATGCAAGTTGCCGACCAGCACACGAGGAGCAGTTTTGAGTTCAGTATATTGCCCAAGGACACCTTGTCATGCAGACCAGGGAAAATCAAACCAGCAACCTTCCGATAACAAGACGCTGGCTCTACCCCTGAGCCACAGCCATTCTGTAGTGATAAAGCAGGAAATGTTATCACTTAGTTAGACTCTGCTCTATGCATATAAGCTTAGCAGTAATTCAAAGAAGTCATAACACATGCTAATATTAGCAGGAAGGGTTCCATGTTGGCATTTTATAAAATACAGCAGCAGAGGCTGATGGAAACACGGTCATTTATGGTTGTTTTGGGTATCTTGTAATAATATGAAGAGGTGTCATAAATGAAACTAATGGACTGTTTATGCCCTGGATGAAAAGTGATCATGACACATCATCTTATCCGCAGCAAATTTCACAGGGATTTAGCTGTATTTGTCAAGACATCTCACAGTTTGACAGTAATTACCGAGCATACCTAATTGGGCCCTAATTTGAGATTAGTCATACACTTTAATGAGCCGCAGCGAGTGTAAATTACAAGTCTATAAACTGATAATCAGCTTTCAAACAAGTCACAAAGTTTAAAAACCATAAACAATGTTGATATCAGGTTTATTGGTCTGATTGGATGGACGTGTTCACGCTCACACTGATCACCATTGAGCCCCTGTAAACAAGGCTATTAAAACCTCATTGACCATTTTAGCTACAGTATTGCTGGAAAACGCTTAACCCACTAATAATCAGAGCACTGCCAGCATGCACTTCATTTCATTGCAGTAGAGACAAACTGAACTATGAGACAAAGGAAGCTCAGTGAATAATTTGGAGCATTATGGCAACTTTAGGCCCTGGCTGATTCATCCTGCGAGACAAGCAAAGAGCGAGAGGAGCTTAACAATCTGAGGAAAGGTGACTTTTCTGTTAAGGCGAGAGCATCTAAAATGTGAGTGTAAAGTGGAGGGGCACAAAGTTGAGGACAAAATGGAGGAGGAGAAAAAGACCAAGGCTGGAGTGGGAGGTAGAGGGCAAGGAGGAAAAAAAAAATCGATTTGGAAAAAATGCATTCAGGAGATATAAACGGGGGAACTACAGCTGGAGTGCAGAGTGAGGGAGACAGAACAGAAAAGAAAAAGAGGGACATTAGCCCTCAATGAACAGGACAGCCACCAGCGGCCTAAAATATCTGTTGTTCTAAAATGTTCAGTAACTTTTGAACTGCTAATCCTATCCATATTCTTTAAAGAGGACATATTGGGCCCTTTTTCAGGTTCATCATTTTGTTTTGGGTTACTTCTAGAAAAGGTTGAAATGCTTTTAGTGTTCAAAAACACATAATTCTTTTCATATTGTCCAGTGCCCCAGCGCTGTATCCCCCCTCTGTCTGAAACGCACTGGGTATTTGGGGGGATGGGCCCTAAACAGACAGGAACTTAAGCAGTCTGCTCTGATTGGTCAGCTCACACATGCCTGAGCCAGCACCACTGACCACAAGAGCGCGACTGTGCTGAATCAATTCTTACCTGTCAAACTAGCAACCAGGCATATATTATGCAAAAATTAAATAATTCTGTAACTATGAGTCAGTGATGAGGTGTGATGTCACAAAGTCACAGCACTACTGTCGAGGCGTTTCATGAGCAGTGTTTTCTGTGGGAGAAAGGAGTAACTCTGTGGACTTTGACATTATTCTAAGTTTTAAGAGCTTTTAAATGCACAAGAACTTAGAGGAGCAGAAAGGAGAAAACAAAAAGCATAACAGGTCACCTTTCAAGCTAATTTTGTCAGTGGGATCAACATTCAGGGGCTCTGTGGTGAACATGATCACGCCATCACATATTACACATTTAAGGAAACCCACATTCAGTAGTTTCTTCCTCGAGGCCGACTGGCAGTGTTTGTCACCAATCTACTTTTGCTGTTCATGTTCAGTGGATAATATATTTCTCTGCTTCAGTGTCCTCTGTTGTGATTTAATAACCTTTCTATTTACTCTCTGTACATCTTTGGACACCTCTGTAGGGTCAGTAAATGAAATATGCAATAATATACACCTGTTTTTCACTGTAAAACACTGAGGATACTGTTGTAATCAATGTCTATAACTTGCGAAGGAAAGGTCAGATGTACATCCAGTCTTTTTTTCACAACTTCCTGAGGTTTTGTCTGGATAGAAAAATGGTGAATTCCCCCATTTTCAGACAAAGCAAGAAAAATTGTGAAATTGTGACTTTAAATGAGCCGGAATGAAACTTAAAGTTAGGGTAGTACAAAACTAAATAAATACAGGAGAGTCAGGTCACCCCCCAAAAAAAATTCTTTGACGGTTAAAGGTCAGGGAAGGAGGAGGAGAGGAGTGGGCTGAAATGTTCTATTTAAAATATAAAGAGGGTAAAGGGTGAACAGACAGGGTGCACACTGGGAAAAACAGAGGCACGGAGGATGCACAGATGGATAGAGAAGGAAAACAACAGCCTGGGTTATAATGACATGATGCATCAATGGGCCCTGTCCTACTGACCTGACATTAGCAAACACACACACACGCACACACACACGCACACTGTTCCTGCAAACCTAAAAATGAAAACACTTATATTACCCTGAATTTTAAACATGGTGCTTTCCTCTCCAGTATCAAAAACTCATTAGAGGAACAGAGTTTGGTGTCGAAGGTCTTTGTTGTACATCTGTAGAAAGTTTGTCTCTGCAGTCTGCAAACTTTATTTGAATTTAAATCTGATCCACTGCAGTTGCTGTGCATTGACACACAGTCAAGTGTTGGATAACAGTTGTTAGACTGCTTCTATTTGTTTGAGGAGGCGCCGCATTTTTCTTTTTCTGTGCACTGTGATACAGTAAAAAGCTCGAAAATGCACTTCTTTTCATTCCCTGTAAAAAAAATATTGGCTTTCGAATTGACAGAGGCATCAAGACGAGAGGCGCGAGCGAAGCAGGAGATGCCTGGAGGCTTTGAAGTGCACCTGATTAAATAATCCTTTCATCGTTCTCAATGTGCAGCGGGGACAAACATTAGTTAAGGAGACGTATGACAGCATCGGTTGAAAAATGCCGAGCTGTTCGGCAAATTACTCGGGTCGCTGTTGACTGACTCGCCGCTCAGACAAAGCGTCCATTTTGTTCTGATAGTGACGGCAGAAATCTGTCCATACCACCAGTTTATTAAGCATTTGCTTAATAAACTTAGCTTGTCTGAGACAGAGATCCCTTGTGTGCTTTGTTAAAAAATTGGTTAAAAAAACGGACACACTTTCACCCTTTCACACGTCCGTCTTTGCTTCCTTACACTCTCTCCATCAAAACAAAACAAAGGATATTAGTAGCAGTAAATATTTATGCTTTAATGTTTCATGCACATTTTCTTGAGGCGCATTGGGCGACTCCCTTCCTTCCTCTCTGACTCTCTCCTGGAAGTTACAGCAACAGGCTGCCTTGAGATACCTCGTCATCATGGGAGCCTCCTTTGGGAGCTGGCCAGTCGAGGCGTGGGTCTCATGGGGTCCGCGGTGGCTTGGGAGCGATCTGCTGTGAAGCAGGATGGGGACACACTGGGTGCTGGGAGACACACATGCATTTTTCTTAAAGGATTTGGCTTTTTGCTCGGACTGCTGAGCTGGTATTGTAGTGGAGAGAGTGGTGCTGCATTCAGGACAGGTACAGGGTGGAAGTGTTTCAAGTGGTGGTTGGAGAATGTCTGACCCTACAGTGTTTTTATTAATGATAATGTTTTATCAATCATTGTATTAATGACAGTGTTGTAGTTCCTCTGTTCCTGTTTTTTTATTGCTTGCTGTGTGTGTGTGCGTGTGTTTGTTATCACATGACTTCCAAGTGTTTTCGGTCATGCTGGAGCTCCAGACCAGTTCGTTGATAACACAAGGATAGACAGAGACAGAGATGGAACCACAAACCGTGTTTCTCTGTGCTAAACCAACCTTCCGCAACATCTATTTTCTTGCTGGCAACCCAGCACCAAGTGCACGAACACTTTTTTGCAAAACTCCCTTTACCCGTCTCCATTTAAACAGGCTGACAGCCTCGGACTTGTTTGCCTAGTTTGAAAGAGGGAGCGCAAAGGAGAGCAGCACCTGCAGAAACTCCTGAAGGTGGAAGAAGACACGGCTGGACATGCTGTTTGATTGACAGGTGGTTTCTGGGCGGCACAAAAAAAAGAGACAAAACAGCAACCAGCACTCAGCACCAGACAAAATGGGTAAAAATTCATGAACTGGGATGTGAAGAGAACCGCTGCGACACTGACTTCACTGGACTGAATCCCTCACACACAGCTCCGTGGATCAGACGACACTGTTCTGTAGTCCAGTGTTTCGAATCTCAGGTCTTCTGTGTTTCCCTCCGTGTCTCTTGTTTCCTCACCACCTTTTCCCTCTTTCCTGTCTTTTCCCTCATCCCTCGCTTTTCTTATGTCACAGGCTTCGGTTGCCAAGGTAACTGACATTAATTCATACTGCCATTAATTCACTACTCCACTTATTACTACTTACCTGGGCGAGTCTCGGCGTGTCCGTGCGTGACCTACACTATATTACCAAAAGTATTCGCTCACCCATTCAAATGATCAGAATCAGGTGTTCTAATCACTTGGCCTGGCCCCAGGTGTATAAATTCAAGCACTCAGGCATGCAGACTGTGAAACAAGACATTTGTGAAAGAATGGGCCGCTCTCAGGAGCTCAGTGAATTCCAGCGTGGAACTGTCATAGGATGCCACTTGTGCAACAAATCCAGTCGTGAAATTTCCTCGCTCCTAAATATTCCACAGTCAACTGTCAGCTCTATTATAACAAAATGGAAGCGTTTGGGAACAACAGCAACTCAGCCACGAAGTGGTAGGCCACGTAAAGTGACGGAGAGGGGTCAGCGGATGCTGAAGCGCATGGTGCAAAGAGGTCGCCGACTTTCTGCACAGTCAATTGCTAGAGAGCTACAAACTTCATGTGACCTTCAGATTAGCCCAAGTACAGTACGCAGAGAGCTTCATGGAATGGGTTTCCATGGCCGAGCAGCTGCAGCCAAGCCACACATCACCAAGTGCAATGCAAGGCGTCGGATGCAATGGTGTAAAGCACGCCGTCACTGGCCTCTAGAGCAGTGGAGACGCGTTCTCTGGAGTGATGAATCACGCTTTTCCATCTGGCAATCTGATGGACGAGTCTGGGTTTGGAGGTTGCCAGGAGAACGGTACATTTCAGATTGCATTGTGCCAACTGTGAAATTTGGTGGAGGAGGAATTATGGTATGGGGTTGTTTTTCAGGAGCTGGGCTTGGCCCCTTAGTTCCAGTGAAAGGAACATTGAATGCTTCAGGATACCAAAACATTTTGGACAATTCCATGCTCCCAACCTTGTGGGAACAGTTTGGAGCGGGCCCCTTCCTCTTCCAACATGACTGTGCACCAGTGCACAAAGCAAGGTCCATAAAGACGTGGATGACAGAGTCTGGTGTGGATGAACTTGACTGGCCTGCACAGAGTCCTGACCTGAACCCGATAGAACACCTTTGGGATGAATTAGAGCGGAGACTGAGAGCCAGGCCTTCTCGACCAACATCAGTGTGTGACCTCACCAATGCGCTTTTGGAAGAATGGTCAAAAATTCCTATAAACACTCTCCTCAACCTTGTGGACAGTCTTCCCAGAAGAGTTGAAGCTGTAATAGCTGCAAAAGGTGGACCGACATCATATTGAATTCTATGAGTTAGGAATGGGATGGCACTTCAGTTCATAGAATGAGTAAAGGCAGGTGAGCGAATACTTTTGGTAATATAGTGTATGTTGCACCACCTGTGTGTGCATGTGTGTGTGCGTGTGTGTGTGTGTGTTCATTTGTGTCTGGCCTCATCTTTGTATCTGGAGTTGGGATTTTTCCTCCTAAATTCTTCTATGCCAACCTTGTGTAGTGTCTTCAATTCGTTCAACTGTGTGTGTGTGTGTGTGTGTGTGTGTGTGTGCGCGCGCGTTTGTGTGTCCGATTAGGATCTAGAAGATTCATTGTTTCTGCAGATATGAGGGAAAGTGGGAGAAAGTGAGAGATGCAAAAGAAAATAGAGGGGGACACAGAGAGACTCACCATCAGTCACACACACACACACACACACACACAGAAAAATCTATGTACACACACACAGGTACCACTTCACTGCACAATGTACATATGTATGGAGATTTCAAACAGCAAACACACGTACACACACATACATGCAGAATGAAGTCCCCTCGTCTGCTTGCACTCCTCTCCATCACACACACACACAACACACACACACACACACACACACACACACACACCTGACTTCATTATCTGCACTGTGCGATCAGGATGTCAGCTGCAGCAACCATGGTAACAAGCAGAGGGAGAGGGAGAGTGTTGAGATTCACAGCCACTTCACACCAACGCATCATTAATGTCATTTAACTCGCCCCTCGGTGACACTTTCTAACGCTCCGTCTGTTTTCCTCTTGCGCTCCCCGTCTCTCCCACTTTCTTCTCACCCCCCCCCCCCGCACTCTCTCCCTCTTGCCCTCCTCCCCTCTCCTCCCCCCTGCTCTTCCTCCTCTAGTGCTTCACTTTTCTCTCACCCATCTGTCTCTCCTTCTCTCTCTCTCTCTCTCAGTCAGGTTTTTATTGGGAGCTTTGCTGATGACTCACAATACATGGTTACTTTTTAATCTTTGTGTGTGTGTGTGTGTGTGTGTGTGTGTGTGTGTGTGTGTGTGTGTGTGCGCGCGCATGTTGCCTCCTCGTGGCAATGCAACACAGCTGCAGTGTGCAGCTGTGTTGGAGTCACCGTGGAGGCTAATCACGGACATTTATACATTTATTTGATGCCGTGCAGGAGTTATCCGGTGCGACACCTCCACTGCATCACGCTGGTACAGCAGATATGCGGCGTGAGCAGACCCTGTCATTAGAAATGAATGAGCCTCCATTCGGCACTGTACGTGGAATCTCTGATTCACATGTTTAATGCATTCCACTACATCCCTGCAGAGCCTCGGCTCTTCTCGGACTGAATAACCAATTTTCTTTACATTTTTCAAATGTGGTCTCTGTGTCATGATATTCTTATTAATGAGTGAGATGGGGAAAGCCGCTGGCGGGAATGCATAGTAGAGCCAAGCGTGATTAAAATATTTGAGTGTTATCAAAGGCCTGTACATGAGATCCGAGTGAAACAGAGAATGTCTGGCTGAAACCACAGGACAGAAATCTGCTGTTTTGCATGAAAACATCTGTTTTTAAGCTTGAAACACTACGTGAGTACTTGTATTCCTTGCATGTTATTTGAAACTGTACCTGTATGAGGCTTTGCCAACATAATAAGGCCAGGGAATCCATGTTTCTATAGAGTACTACAGAAGTTTGTCCACAGGGAGTGGAAATTAAGAGAGCTGTATAAATGGTGTTACAGTGCCATCTGCTGCTAACTGGCTGAACAGCAGGCAGCATTTTAGGGACAGTAACGCTTCACATGTGAATCTTTTGTAGAGAAGTCGGCAGTGAGACAAGTATACGAAATGATAGAGACCCGGTGTACCTCTAAAATGGATGTAAACCAGCCAGCACCCTGTGACTGTGACGTTCTATGATGATAGCGTTGTTACTTCCTGCAGTGTGCCTGTGTACCAGCCTCTCTGGTTGTTTCAGAAAGTCAAACCAGCAGTCAGCTGCTCCTGACCAATCACTCACAAGGCCTCATTTCAAACAAATAGTATGACTCGCTTGGAACCACTCTGCTCTGGTTTTACCATTTACCACTTGGTTGAGGTTCAAGGCGAGCTGAGCTGAGCTGAGCTGATACTCAACAGTGGAATAGAAACACTTCACACCACTGATTGATCAGACAGAACTTCCACTTGTGTGACACGGAGCAGCCAGTTGTCACCTCATCTGCGCTCTGATGCAGGGTTTCCCAAACTCTCCCATGTTCCCTCTGCAGTTTTTCTTCCGCTGTATTCAGCCTTTTCTGAAATGAAGTCCGTCTTCCTGCCGTGACAAACATCCCTTCAGCATCCTTGTGGAGCCGAACACGATGCCGCAGCAGTTTCATGCGGTGTCGTCATGACAATCAGTTAAAAATCCCGCCTACGATGGAAAGCTAAACCAAGAGAGTTGAGCCAAGTTGCGACATGCAGTGGAGGTAACAGCTTCAGAAAGCTCCTCCCAACCCTCCTGCATACAATCATACTTTCAATCCCAAACCATGTTTCCCTTAACCTAACCAAGTGGTCAGTGGTTAAGATGTAACATCATAAAACTGATTTAGCGGTGATTGATTTTTGGAAGGCGCAGAACAATGATGGGGCGATGGATCTGATAAAGCTTCTATTTGCCAGTTATGAAATGTTGTTGCTGTTCAGTTTTGGGGACTAGCTGGTGCTGATGGATCTCTGGTGTTTGGTCATACAACAAAGCTGCCATGTCAAAACCTGGAGGCAACAGAAGCCACACGGCAGTTACTCGAGGTGGAGTCGCCGGGTCCCCCATAGCTTATATTTGCCTGTGGGTGCCATAATGATAATGACTCACTCTGTATATGACTGCTGTATACGTCACAATCCAGTCAAATTATCCTTGTCCTCCAAACATATTAGTCTCTGCGGCATTCAGATTGCACTTGTTCTGCTGACTTGGAAAAGGAGAGCATACAGCACTGTTTGCTCATGTTTTTAACTTTCAGCTGCCGTCCCTGTGTTTCTCTAGCAGAGAGGTTCAAACTACCAGGCCAGCCGGGTCCCTGCTTGACATAAAACTCAAAGGTTTTTCACCGCTTAGTGCTGAAATCTCTACAAAAGCTATTTTTCTGGTCGAATTCCAAAACCACAACAGGTTTTCCTCCATTGTACAGCCTCATATCAGAGCAGCGCTGAACACACTGTGCCCGTCATTCAGAGAGGAACTTGGCATTATGTATTACCTGCAGGGGCATCACACAGCTCGGTGGCAGAAATTCAGGCCCTTTAGGACACATAATAAAAGAGATCATTTGACTCTTGGATGCATAATACTGTCCCCTCGAGCACGTCCATGTCTGCGCTTACCATTCTGCACAACAAAAAGGAGAATAAGTCTGTGAAATTGAACTATTCTCTTGGAAACACTGCTAAAGATGCATTCAAAATGTGTCGACTCGTTGTTATGCCAGCATATTTACTAGACATACAAGACTCCATTTGTGTCTGAGCCGTGACAGACCTCAGAGTGTGAGGTGGGATTGAGGAAATGATTAATTTTTTGTCCTCAGCTCTACTACAACCCCTCCTTTCGCTCTTAACTCGCCTCCTCGTCAGCTTCCTTCAGTGCAACGTCCAGGCAGACAGCCGTCCAACCAGCCGAACACACATCGTTTCTCTCCAGGTAGATCCCAGCACTCTAAAGTTGAGCGGCGAAGACAGGCTGGAGGACAGGGAGGATGATGTAAAACAGTTATACGGTAGGGTGACAAAGTCTTGAGACAGCTTGTCAAAACACTTCTATTGTGCATTTGATTTGAATGTGCTACTATTTATTTTTTTCACAACAAATGCTTTTATCAGCTCAACAGGTCGAGTGAGAAGTTGACAGTGGTCTGCACAGCTTCACATGGCGGCCATTTCCCTCTGACATCCTGCGAAGGGTGGGCTGCATGAAAGCTGGGATGATGTTATGTCATGTAAATGTAGAAGGAAAAAAAAAAACTGAAATGACAAGGATTTGTCAGATTCCCCACTACGTTCATATGGCTTGCACTGTGGAAAAACAGAGGGAAATGGCAGCTGAAAGAATATGGTCTTCAAATAGCCTTCATTGTTCGGTGGGGTTGAGGTTGCACACACTTGCAGAGTCCATATGCATGTATATCCTCCACGTCCCAGTAAACATATGACCTATATAACATGACCTAAATGTATTACTGTGAGAGTGATAGAAAGTCAGCGTAAGGAGAGGGTGCATGGAGAGAAGGGAGAGCGGTGAAGGAGTGGCAGCATCCACATGCACCACGACTCCCTCGTCTCTTGTGCATTGTTGTTGTTGCTGTTGTAACTCCTTCCTCTGAAAGCTTGCATCTCCCTGCAGGCCTGGGATCAAATCTCCCCGAAGACCTGAGCTCTTCTGTCTTCATATCCTCAATAAACACAAACACAATCTGACTTCATGTTATTCCTGCAAGCTTACAGACAGCAATTTTGATTTGGCACGGAAGACTTACTTATCTTTGGAAACGTGTGAAAGCTGTGGCATTTGGTGATAGTCAAAGGGCTGTACTGGTGGTCCAGCGTGTTGTAGAAGAAACAAAGGCCCATTTTCTACGCCTAAGTTTACAGTATAGTGGCTGAAATGAGACGTTCAGGTCTAATAGGCAAGAGGCCGCAAACCATCAGTCCAAACATGAAAGAAGTTCTGTTGTGGCTACTTATTGATTCTGGAATGGGCATTAAAGCTATGGTAATCAATATTCTTTACATTAACAATGGGTCAAATGACTTACCTGTTAAGTGCTCATATTGACGAGCACAAAAGAATTATCACCCAATTCCGCTGTTTCCCCTGAGGTTTACATGTACCAGCATCTTTCAGGCTTATGCAGAACGCAACGTTACACAAAACAGATCAACCCACTGTACCTACAAAGCACCAGACAGCAGAAGTTAGCAACATAATGGAGCATTTAGAAGCTTAAAGGAGAACTTTGGTCGATTTAATCATGCAGCTTCATTGCTCAAGCTACCCTTGACTTGCCAGTACCGAAGACACAAACACATTTGGTCCAACCATTACAGGGCTCCGTGAATGGAGCATTAGCATTGACAGCTAACAGCATAGACATCTTAACATGCTCCACATCTCACCCCAAAAGTTATGCAACATCAGCAGACACCTTAAAACACAGCACTGTAGCGTGTATGACTCAAAATGAATTAAAAAGTAGTTAAAACAGTGTGTTTGTGCAAGTAGCTACATACCTGTTTGTTGACATCCATGTCTTCTGGAAGCTAGACCAAACTAGTCAATCCATCAAGTGCTTACTCCCTCACTGGCAGAGACAGAAACTATTTATTCCATTTTTGTTTTTCTGTTCATAATGTACATGTCCATGTTACAGCCTGTCATGAGCCATGAGCCTTACAATAGCCTGTTAAAACTGTTAAGCACACGCTTGATGGATTGACTAGTTTGGTCTAGCTACCCAAAGACACGGATGTCAACAAACTGTTATGTGGCTACTTGCACAAAAAAAAAGTTATGCTTAAAACACAGTGTAAAGTTCTGACCCCATGCTGTTAGCTGTCAATGCTAAGTTCTCCTTTAACAGCAGTTCTTGCCAATTCACTGTCTTAATATCCTTAAGTTACTTTACTAGTTAATCAAGCAGTTTGAGGGGCAATGTGTAAGAATGTTTGTTTAAAACGTTAAAAAAAATAACAAAAAATATTAACAGAATGTGATGACCCTGCTGGAAAAACCGGCATAGACCAGCACCAAAACAGAACATAATTGGTCTTCACCAGCAAGACAAGCATATGTTGTGTTTTGGTGAGCTAACGAGCTAGCAATAGCTTCAGTCATGGATAAATAAACATAATACAATTAGCAGCAGTTAGTGGTTACTCTGGTGATATGCTGCCTCTCTCTTTTTTTAATGTGTATGAATTTAACAGGTGGCCAGTTCTTAAATATTGCACCTTTAAAGCTGTACAAAACAAGACGGAGCCCACTTCCTCCTTAATGAGGTGGTTGCTCTTACAAAATAACATTCATGGTGCATTTTGGCTTAATGGAAATATGGTCTGGGGTGTTATACAGAACATTTTTAGTATAACTTCAACTGCTAAATTCTCACTGCCAATGTTTTTCAAGTGTTTCTTCAAGTGGTGGTCTGATCATAACAAAAGAGTGACAGACATGCTGCAGCTGATATATTAATTCACAACCATAAACTCTTTGCACTCCGGCGCTACTCTCAGAACTGTAGCTACCCTGTGCACAGACAGTGATGAGGAAGTGATTTCATATGACTGCTGTGAAAATCCTCTGCACCCCACCGCCTCAAATTAGATGGCGAGATTCAGGGTGTTCTATTTGTACAAGGAGATTGTGTTGACGTGTCTCCACCAACTCAGTTTTTCCAGATGGATGATCGGAACAAAGTGGATCTCCTGAAGAAAGACTATGCGAAGGAGAGAGAAGGAAATGTTGGGGAAAGAAAAGAGCTGACAGGGCTTTTCTCCAGGATCCGATACAGATGGAAAAGTCCTCAGATAGCAAACTGAACGAAGCTCTACCTGAGGGAAGGTGTTGAATGAGAAAAAGAAGGGCGCACAACTTTCACACAAGCGCCTGCAAATTAGCAGTGCACTTGGAGAGGAGTGGTTCAAATGTACAAATGTCTGACAAAATGCAGAAACTCTGGCAGCTTAGCTCAGAAGATGAGAGGAACTTAAGAAGATCCACGCAAATCCAGAAGATCCGATCCTCTCTGTTGGCATGAAAAGCCCTTGTGACCAAACTGTGAGAGAGACTAAGGAATGAGGCTGAGCAGGCGTCGGCTGTGACGCCACCGGAGGTCGCTCAGGAGAGGCCGTTAGACCTGAAGATGAGCTTCTGGCGTTGAAAGACCAAAACGTCAATGAGCCAGCAGCCTCGTATTGTTGATATTGATGCTGGCACAGTGCAGCATATAATCATCATCACCTTCATGTGTGGGTGCACTTTGCCCACTGGGGACAAACATGGATAAGATGATATATAAGATGGTGAATATGCTGTTGCATGGTAATAATGTTGACCACATTTTAAATATCAGGGTATAATATCGTTGAACCAGTGGTGGGAAGCTACGTTTTACTCATCTACTGTATTTAAGTACAGTGGAAAATAATACTTTTTACTTTACTGTATTTATATGTGACTAGTTTTAAGTAATATTTTAGATTCAGATTACTAATACAAAATATAATCAACTTACAAATTATGAGTCCTGCCCCCTTTGACTATTTTTATACTTTACCATAGGCTTTATTACTGAAAATCCACTCTCCACCACTCATGTCCATCATACCCATCTCCGTATGGGTAATGCATGTCTACATCGCTGTACTGATGTTTCCACCCATAAGTAAAAGTTCTGAGTGTTTCCACTGCTGCTTTGAAACCTTCTCCACTGTGAGCCCTGTGCTCTGCCCTGCCCATAGTTTCATTTCATTTTCTTGAATTTTTATCCTTTAAAATTATTTTTTCTCATTCTTATTCTTTTACACTAGTCTTGCCCTAGCGGCTGGCAACTTTGCAGTCCACTTACATTTTTCTTGCGCATGTGGGATATAAACTTTTGAAATGAATGAGACTTTGCATCTTAGCTATTGCATTACCCGTGATTTGATTACAGACTGCACTTTCAAAGCACCAAGTGAGGGCCGACACCAATCTAGTTTTCTTTGCCATTATTGTTATTAGTAGTAGTAATAGTATTGTGATCCTATATGGAATAAGTGGCTCATGTTATATTTAAAGACACCTTTCCTCTTCTGGCTCTACTACGATGTTTTTGAAGTATTCCTACAGACACTTGTTTAAATACATGAACACTCTGATGGGAATACTAGGTACAGGTCTTATGGTTATCAAATAAAAAAATCTGCAGTTTTTCTTTTTAAACACTAGATGGCATAAGTGAGACACCACTACATGACTGTTAGTATGATCAGTTTGCAGATTAAGTTACCTTGGTTTTATAGTTTATTATAACACTTTATGTCTTATATGAATGTAGACTGTCAAAGTTTAAACCAATCTTGTGACTTAAACTGAAGTATAACTATAACTAAATTTGTAAAGTGTGGTGTGTGAGGTGTTTTTTTCTTCTTTTTGCTGAAATGGACAAGTGATTTGGTTTTGCTGTGCATGTTATCAAGATGTATGACCTTGAACAAAATAAGGTGTTCCAAAAGTCTTTTTTAAGAAGCCACTTCTTTAGTTCCTTACAGTATTTCAAGATCTCTCATTAAAAGGGAATAGAAAACAGAGCAGGGACTTTTTGAGATGACTCTTAACCGCCAGTGCTGTAGATTTAAAAGCAGAGGACATGAGGATAAAGAGAAGACATGTGAACATAAAGGAAAGCTTGTCAAAGTCAGCAAGATATAGCTGTTATAACACACCAAAAAGCAGACTGTTAACCGTGATCAATGGCATGTGGTTAGCAGTTCTCAAGGCAACGCGCCAGCTATCCATCGAGGCCTCGGAGACAAACAGGAAGTAGAGTGAGAACTGAGAACAGCAACTGAAACCGAAACAGCAGTTAGTGCATTGGTTAAACTGAATGAGCCGTGTGTGTGTAACAAGGAGACATCTGCTCTGACAAAAAAGCTAAAACCACACAAACCCCTGCAGTCATTACATGCACTAACTTGCACACATCAGCAAGCCTTTGTGTCTTATCAAACCGGAGCTCTAACCCCCTTTTTCCAAGGACGGGCCGCACGTCCTTAATGTGGAGGACTTTGTTTTTACAGGACAGGTTCTTCCTCAACAGCAACAGATAAACAAGGTCTCTCAAAGGCCATAAAACTGGACTCTGATCTTTATGAGCATGCAAGATAAACTGTCTCTCTCTCTCTCTGTGTAATAAAACACATTGAACACCTTGGAATAAATACAAAAACAAGTCTTTATTCAGATTTACATGTTGATTCACATGTAGTATTTCATAACGTACTGACAATAAACTGTTGTGACATATTTGCAGTGAGAACCCAGTTGCGAGAAGCAAAGCACTGAAGTCTTTTATTGTTCTTTGAGCTGAATGGAAATATTGTCCTTTATGGTATGGAGACACACCCCAGCTTTAACATAACAGTGATTCACAGGAATCAAAACATGTAGGGCCACTTTCTGAGAACATCGTAACATCTCCCCTGACATCTAACATCTGACGACTTTCACTGCTGACTTCTGGCTGCTTTGACGTCCCTTTTATGCAAATAACAAAGGGGACATGGACTCCACTAATAAGTGCACTTTAGTTTTTCCTTGCTTGACCTCTTTGTAATAACATGGTCATGGTCTGATTATTAAGATTGTTCAGCTACAAATCTTGATCATCTATAAACTTTAGAACTTGTTGAGTTTAGGTCAACTAATGCTTCAATACTGAAACTTTTATTAAATTAAAAAGGCCTGACATGGATCACCCGGTTGAACACTTTAAAGTAATTAGGCACAAAAAAAAAAAAAGAACAGCATCTGATCAGATCATTACAACCACTGGGTTATTTTTCAATATCACTCAGAGAGGATGTGATCACTATGCAAACAAAAAACAGGCTCAAAAGGACAAACACATGGGTAAAAAAAGGCAGGTGTTGTTGACAAAACTATCAGCATATGATGCTTTAAATATTGCCAGTGTATTGCAGCCAGTTGTGAAGCATCATTAAATGTGACCACACGGAAACAGAAGCAAGTTTCTAACAATAGAAAAGGCACATGGAATAAACATTTGATAAAAGCAATGCCTAGTCCTCGTCCGAACCCCTTTTGATTTGATGAGAATCTTAAATAATTTCACCATGATAGTGATGTGCGTCCAGTGTATATCTCTCTAGTGCTTTGGTTCACAAAATCATGGCCGGTTCCTCTTTGTCCTATTGTTTTTCCTACAGGAACTTTTAGAGCTGTTCCCACTGGAGTTTGTTAAAGGCAAGCTGGGATTTTAGCCTGTGCTTTAGCCTGCTCGCTGTTTACTCAAGTAGCTTTCAGATCATCATAGTGCATAACTGAGGAGCCTCTGGGTTAGTTTTAATATGAACATATTATATATGGTCCTTTTAAAAAGGTACATTGTATCATCCTAAATACAAACAAATGTGATGTGTCTTCCATTTGCTGCCAACGTTCATTGTTCTGTGCACATATTTGTACTTTAAGGTGTCAAGAAAGATTTTGCATTCAAGACATCAAAATGAAGGCTAGAGGCTTCTGGGCTCTAGGCTAGGAAGAATGGAGAGGTGGACAAAATAATGAAAGGAGTTGACAAGTGTGCACTAAAGTCAGCTGAGAAATTTGAAGTTGGAGCCCAGAGATTAGACGGTACGAAAGTGACGTAAAAGTGTGACTTAAAAACATCTGAGCTCTCCTGGTATTGACATAGTCCCTCTGTGATGCATCTCAAAGCCAGACTTCCTTCCTCCTCATTATCAAAGTGAAACATTCACCTTTAATTTGCAGAATTAACTGGCTGACTAAAAATGAACCAGGTCAAGAATCATGGAAACACAACAAATGTTCACCACTTCTCCATTCCTCCATGCTGCACACTATCACAATGCCTGCTGTCTTGATCCAAACAGGGCCCGATACAATTCCTGAAAGCTACCTGAATGTCACACTCGCAGACTGAAGCACAGATAGTTTGAATCCAGCTGCACTCTAGCAAAAGGCACACATCTTCAATAAGGCTTTCTCTCTCTCACACATGCATCCACACACACACACACACACACACACACACACACACACACACACACACACACACACCAGTGCTGTCCGTAAGGTGCAGAAGCGGCTTGCAGGCACACATACATATGAGCTATGTACATTATTAACACCAGGAGAAGACATGAATACATTGTTCACAGTCTGTCAGTCTGTCTGTCAGTGAGTCTGTCGTTCTTCCAGTCTGTGTGTTGGTGGCTACATTGTCCTGAGGTCTCCAGACAGACGGACAGATACACACACACACACACACACACACACAGTCTCGCACGCACGCATGCACACACAGACGCACGCATGCACGCTTTCCACTGCAGGGCCAATCAGGGCTTCATAATGATTGTCATTATTAATCATGATGAAACAATAAGATAACAATAACAATAATTTGATTCTTTTTTGCTGCTAGTAAAAGTTGGTTTGCGATTTTCCATAGATTTTTGTGTTTACAATCTTTGTTCCAGCCATGTGTCCCAGCAACTGGTGTGATGTTTCGTGCTAACACTTCAGTGCACACTATTACACTCCTATTGTTAACTGGTAACGGGTTTTAATACTTAAAGCAACAAAATGTAATTTTTGCATAAAGATAATTGCTGAGTCTCCTTCCATCCAGCCATTTTTCCATCCATTATTACTGTAACCACTTATCCTTCGCAGGGTTGTCAATCCAAGCTAACATTGGGCAAGTGGCGGCGTACACCAGTCTCGTGCCGAGATCATCAAATACCAATCAAATATCAATGGTTCGGGTTTGACTCCAAAGACCTAACCACTGAATTTTGTAATTTCATGGCGGTTATTTGGAAAACAAGAATGAAATTAAAAAAACACCTTCCTTCCTTCAAGTGATGGTTTTAGATGATCAGAGACTGTGTGCTAAAAATTCCAACATGGTGGATAAACATGAGAACTCAGTTTCAAACCTACAGCTAGGCAATGGCCACTTAAAAAAAATATTATTAAAAAAATATATGCGTCTAGAGGCTGTGCAATATAAACATATTAAGAAATTTCCACAACCAAAGGCAAATTTTTCTTTCATGAGATAAAAGTAAAGGTGAGTGTCTTCCTTTTGGCATTGTGTATGCTAAAGTTTTAGCACAAAGCATCAGAGAAACGGATCTACCAGTGACACATGAATGATTATAGCGTGTCAACAGCCAGATGTAGTTAAAAACGGATGTGCAAACACACAGATTCCACATTTCTGCATACATGTCTGTCAGTGTGTACAGTCCACATGCTCTTGAATTTACAACCTGCACACGGATGGTCGGTGAGCCCTTGCAGACATGGGAAGATGACGATAAGATTCATATCACGCAGACAGATACAAATTAACTGGGCTTAAATGCTCACCAATCAGTGCACTAATATTGTTAACATCAGGCGCCAATTTCTCAAATTAAGAGGTAAAGTGAGAGAATTCATGGCCCAATTAGAAGCTATAATAAAATCAAAGATTTTGAAGCTCCACATGGCCCTGATGGAGAAAACAAACCAATCTGTCATTCCTATGCCCTGGAAGCAGTGATGATACTCCCTCAACTGAGGTCAGAGGTCAGGACGAAGTGACATCAGAGGTTTTCATAATGACACTTGCGCGCATCTCGTGGGTGTGGCTGGTGGCCGTGGACACAATAGAGTTCTGGCTGTAGGCCGGCATCCAGCCGTCAGTGTGGTAGCTGATGAGGGGCGCCGGGTCCCGCGTGCTGGTCACCCTGAAATTGGGCTTGTTCGCGGTGACGAAGGTGGCCATGCCGGGGAGAGAACATGTGGGAACCCTGAGAACTGACGTGCTGTAGTTCCGCCTCCAGACTTCAGTGACACCCTTAAGGTTGAAACAATGAAAAGGAGAAGAGGAAGGTCACATATCTGCGTAAGCACAGTTAGTTTCTAATGTCTGACGTATGCTGTGGCAAAATTGTGCTGGATTACAGCATAAAAACAACACCAGAAACACCACAGCCAAAATGACCAGAGCTGAATCTCTGTGACACAGTCCAAATATTTGTACATGATTTGCTGCACAGGATGTTGCTGGATGAAGTGCACCACATGTAAAACGTGTCTACAACACTCCATGTCAACTCAAACATTAAGAAATTACAACACACATTTTAAAACACTAATCTTACCGCTGATAAAATGGCGTATGTACCCGTGTTTGTGTGTGTGTGTGTGTGTGTGTGTGTGTGTGTGTGTGCGCGTGCATGCACATGCCGAGTACAATGTACTACAAGTGGCAACCTTAAATCAACTGTTAATGTTTGACAGCCACAGTTCCTGACAAGGCCCTCCCTTTTCTCAGTTTCTCGCAATATTACAGGAAGGAACACGCGCACACATGCGCACGCACAAACACACACACAAGCAGACACACACACACACCCTGTTTCAGCTGTAAGGTTGAAACAGGTAAAAACCTGTTTATCTGAAGATCGAGGCAGTTATTTACTCATTCATTACCATCTCCTCTGTGTTTAAGTGTTTATTATGTGAGACTCACCTCTTTGGCGTCTTCTATATCACTGTCTGTGTCGCTGCCTGAAGAAATAAACACACACATAAAGGAATTATTCATTAAATATTCAGGAAATAACAATTCTGCAACAAGTCTTCCTGAGATCATATACAATCAGGCAGAATGAATAAGAGAAAGGGAAGGATGTATAGAGCGACAGAAAGCAGAAGCGTTGAATCAAACCTTGATTTTTAACCACAACACAGCCATTTAACTATCTACACACAGCAGCACATTATCTTAAAGTAAGGCACGTAAAAGATTTAACTTAACGCCTGACTCTTTTAAATGATTGTAGCAACTGAGAAAGTTATTTCAAAAAGTTCCCTGTACAGATGGAATGACTAAAACTGGTTGAGCCAACTCTGCCTGAATGGCTGGTTGGGAAAGCGAGATGATCGAAACACAAAGAGAGGTGACACACAGAACTCAGGCCAGTAATTAAAGTTATGCAAGATGAAACTCTACGCATCACAAAATATTTAAGCATCACCGTGCTCAGTTTGAGCCTGTTAAGTTATTGATCTCTTCAAATTAAAATTACAGCTAATTAAACTACTGTTCACAGTCACGATCATCTATTGTTCAGCTGGTTTGTCCGCGTTGTTCCACACACAAGATCTGATAAGATCTGAGGACTGTGACACAGAAGATGATTTAATGGCAGATACAAAAAGTTCACAGGGTCAACATCTGAACCACAATTTGTTTCTGCTGGCTATTCAAAATGAACATCACTTATTCAGAAGAAGTGATTTGACAGCCAAATGAGTTTCCACACGTCGCTTTAACCGCATCCTAGAAAGTTGCTTCTTTGTATGCACGTCAGGTAACCACCACGTTGCTCTACGTAACTGTGGTCAAATCTGTGAGTCTGAAAAATATATATTCTCTGTAACGGACCTATTTATTCCCCTTCTCATAGCTAATGTGGTAAAACGTGATGTGTGTTTGTGTGCGTCGTCTCACCACAGCATGAAGACACGGGCGAGATTTGGAGCGGGTACGAGTGGGAGGAGCTCACAGTCTGCTCTTCGTTCTCAGTGGTCACCTCGATCGTCTGACAGACGAATGGCAGCTGCTCACTGGTGATCACATGGTCTTCTACTGAACTATGAATGGCTGGGAACAGGCAGACAGGGTATAATGTTCACATGGGTTTGACATTCACTCTCATGCAGTCAATGATTTATCGATAAAAAAAAGATTATCAAGTATGTGGCAAGATCTAGTAACACATCTACACGCTGCGACGAGATAAAGTTACGATCTTCTCTCCCTTCAGCACCTCAAAAATAAAAACTGTAGGTATTCATAAAATGTCAACTTGACCTGGTTGCATAGCAGAGCATTTAACTGGAATTATTCTCAAATGATGGAATTAAACTCTGACCAGTTAAGGAAAAAAGTTAATGCAGATAATGAACGTACCAGAAAGGGAGTTAGCTACTGTGTATCAAGTCATGTGGTCATCGAACTCAACAGGCAGAAAATAATCATAGAGGACTGTTGTAGTACCTGAGGCATGGTCCATTACTGTAAACTCTACTGGTTCCTGCTTGATCACTTCCTGTTTGGTCATTTCCTGTTTTGTGTAGTCAACAGGTCCAACATGAGCATCTAGAGGAGTCCCGTCTGGAGATGGAGAAGCTTCCTGACGGGAAAAAGAAAATGGCAAAGAAAAAGATCAGTGTTTGTGTCCAAAAAGAAGGGTGACTTTCATGTTGCAGACAACAATCTGTGTAAGCTGTATACATTGAGCAGAAAACAATACTCTAAACCATTTATATCACTTAAATACACACCAATACTCACTTGCCCATTTAAATACACTATCCTCAATGTAATCACTTCATTACTTTCTAATTTTACTAATGAGAAGCTCTAATAAGACAGCTGGGATGTTGTGCCGCAGCGCAGAGTGTTTCTCGGGTATTTAGCTTAACACGTGTATTTGTTAGGGAGGTTCATAAACAGCTTATTCCTAAGAACAGACCAGGGTACAATTCCGATATCTGGAGTATTCCAATAAAGTTAACACACAAATCAAAGTGACAAAAACGAATACTAAACTAAAGAGCCAAATATCAAACACACACTCAAAAAAAACGATGTGTACTTGATGATCTGAAGACTGAACAGATGTAATTTCTCATTACTTCTTAAATCAAGAAGGACAAAACTAGCGTTTCTGAAGGAATATACAGAGTAAGTGTAATTACTTAATTGTACTTAAGTGTATTTATAAAACAACAGTAAATGTTTTCTCTTCCTTTCTGTTGACTCCCAATATTTTACAGTTCCTTCGCAACAGGAGAGAGCAGCTACTGGTTCCACTGGTGCGTTGCTTGGACAGGCACCCAAATGGGGGGAGGGTTGTTTACTGCCTCTCCTTTCTGGGAAATGTCTGTGTCATGTGGGAACCAGAGCCAGATTAAATTGTTCATGTTAGATACTCTGCAAACCTGCCAGCTCACTGAGTAAGATTTCCAGAAATCTTCTGCTGTGCTTGGGCATGACATTTTTCACCTGATATTTTTTGTGATGCTTCACATTTGATTGCAATGACTGAGTGAGGTATCAGAAACACAATCTTCCTTTGTGGTGTTTTGCTGTTCTAAGCACTGCTGCAGAGCTAAAATAAGAAGTTGTATGTATTTTGTAAGGTTTTTGTGTTTCATACAGTATGTAAAAGGGCTTTTGCATGTTCATCTACCTCTTTAGTTCCCTTGGTCCTCCCCTCCTTGTCCGTCTTCTTCTTTCCTGAATGGACAAACAGACAGAAACACACACTTTACAGAAAATATCTGACAATTGTCATAATACAGTAAATATGACATTATAATTCAATCCCTAATTCAAAGCAAATCTAGAAAAATGATCTAACTCACCTTTCTTCAGGCTTCTCTCTGAGGTGGAGAGCATCTTGTAAACTCTGAAGGCATTCGTTCCCTTTTTGATGCTTTTGTCCTTCACCTCCTCGATGTCTGGCAGGCTGTTCATGGCACAGCGGAAGTTTGCCTTCCATGTCTTTGGGTCTGGACGGTCTACGCCTAGCTGGAATTTACCTACACATACACAGAAACAGAGAACCACAGATGATTGACCAAGTGATTATTTATCATTACAGATGGCCTATGACACAGAAATCATTGCTATGAAAAATAAGCCATATATTAAATGCTGCAAAATCTGTTAATATCTTCGTCATCCAACTACGTACTGCTAGTGTGTCATGTATACTCGTTTCCCCAGTAACCCCCCAAGATAACTGGCGGATAAAGTGACATTTCCCACTGACAATACCATTACTGCTTTCTATCTTTGTGGCTGTTATCTTTTTTCTGAACCTGGTGATGTCCTCCTGATAAGAACTTTTGGCTGATTTTCAAACACTTTCCTCTTTACTGATGCAGCAAGAAGTCATTGGACTTACTATTACTCTGTGTTTATTATAACTGTGCACTTCCTAACAAAGACCCTCCAAAGCAGCGGTCCTCAATAGGCGGCCCCCGGGCCGCATCTGGCCCGCCGGCCTCCTATTTGTGACCCCTGAACTATCATTCCCTCGCCATGTGTTTTGGTTGGGTAGGCACACGTATACCGGGTTTTGTCTCCATGCCAACGATACACAGACAACATGTTACTGGGTCAGTCACTGCTGTGAGCGCAATTTTTCACTTTATCTTTCTTTTTTGGAGCAGTTCGCATATTGACATCTTGCCGGCTGTAGGAGCCAAGATTGCATGAAAATGGCGTATTCCAAGTTCACTGCTAAAAGAAAAGTGGACAGTGAAAATCAACAATTCGAGGAAGAATGGTCTGAAAAATATGCATTCATTCTCCCTTCAACCAGCACAAGACCCATGTGCTTAATATGCCAGTTTGAGATGAAGCATAGGAAGTTTGAAGAGACATTTCCTCAAAATTCAGAGGTAAGAACAACAAAAATGAATGCTCTGAAATCGTCATATCAAGCTGCAACAGTGTTCTTGTCACATCTATGACACAACAACAAAAAGTGCTCACTTAGAAATGTGTTTTTGTTAGTTCCTATTTTTGTTGTTGATTTGAATGAAATGGACATTCAGTTCATTTATATATTTATATATTTTATACAGTATTACTGCATGTGGCCTGACCGACTTCCATACATGGACCTTTGAGTCTTTATGGCCCTTTAAGATTTGTATTTGAGTACCCCTGCTCTAAAGAAATCTCTGTGTGGCATGTCGGAATACAGGCACGCTTGATTATTCTGATTTCTTACTTTCATGCTAATCGAAAGATTCTTCAATTTGAGACAGAAAACTTCTGAAGTGCCAGCTAGGCATAAAAATGAAAACCACTGAAAAGGGGAAGCAGATGGTGGGCAGTGTAGGTGTATTGTGTATTACCAGTATGTATGGCCCATCTCATGAAGAGCGGAGCATCTTTCTCCAGGTCCCAGCCATGGCGTGCAGCATGCATCCACGGGATCTGGAAGATCCTCTTTTCCTAAAGATGTTTATATTTTATCAGTTTTGCAACAATAACAGCAGCGTAGATGTGTGTGTGTGAGGATACATCAGCGCACACTTACTTTGTTAACCCATTTGAGACCTGGTATTTGGCATGAGTTGATCTGTTCCTCCAGCCACGGACGCATCCTCATTCGCTCTACTGGCATTTTGTCCTGCGTGCACACATAAATACACACATGTTATAGAAAGAAACATCTGTGTGTATGATGGCTGCTAACATTTAAATTCAAAAGACTTCAAGAGGATTAGTTCTATATAGCGAAGCACCGATCCAAATTTTTTCACTTTCGATCCCGATACCTGAATTTGGATATCTGCCGATACTGATACTATTCTGATACCAGAGCTGATAGCTGAGGCTGAACTGAACTCCTCTCTACAGGCAAGTATGGTATGTACATCTGTATGCATGTATGTCCCAAAAGGCAAATTGAGGTAAGTATAAGGTCAGAAAAGGAGGACAGGAAAACAGGAAATCCTGTTCACAGGAAAAATCCCATACTGAAAAAAAAATATGCAACTGTAAGGGTTTCAAGGCTTTTTCAAATGTTTAATTGTGTTAGCGGTGTTGTACGTTGCGAGGGATCTTACGCCTCTCTGAATAACGAATAACGTGGAATGGTTTCCTGAATGGGGGCATGTCTCATAACTCTGTGTCTCATTGAACCACGCCTCCGTTCAGGAAATCCATTCCACAGTTTGCAGCCAGCTAGCAGACTAGCCAGCAGGAATCACTTGTGGAGTCATTTCAGCAACATTAAAGCACATTGGAAATTTACAATCTGTGAATTACACAGGTACTGGACCCGATACCAATACTGGATCGGATCAGCCACATCCCTAGTTCTGTATTTAACAGACCCTGACTGATTCTTTATTTGGGGGGGCTGACGTCGATACTGCTATTAAGGAGTAAAACTTCTGATTTTGCTATATCAGCCGATAACCACATTACTGGAAAGATCCCTCAAATTTGGCAATCAAACATTAGTAAGAAACATGTGTAACAAAGGCTGGATAATACACTTTACTATCTACAATGACAGTACAGACACAGTAAACTTAAATGGGAATTTATTCCACCCATTGCATTGACAATCTCTAAACATCAGCGCATATTGGGTGACATAACACAGACAATTACTTATCAGCCAACCGATCTATCAGTCTGGTTGAGTTGTAAGTTGCAAGTTGTTATACGTTGTAATTAACACTGTGCCTTAAGCTTCTGATGTGAGGGGAAACCCGGCAGGCAACAACACAAATATCCAAACACAGTAGCACAAGTGAGAGCAAGCAACTACTTAAGATTTCTTTCATACAATCAATCTTGTGTAAAACAAAAGGAGACTGTTGAATCCATTCTGTCTGTGGTTGTAAAGATAAAATTCAGATAAGAGTCAGTTTACTGTTTCACTTTACAATCTGCGTACAAGAACAGGCATCATAAATTACTGCTCACAAATTAATCTGTCTGTAACTGCAGCCACTTAGTCCAGTCACATCCACAACCCCATACTGGCCTTCTTTGTCACATTAAGTTAAACCTTAAACACAATATTTCAGCAGAAAAGACAACAAGGTATACAACAGAATAAAGAACTCAAAGAAGATACTGAATACATGAGTAATTTTTCTACTCAGGTGTGAGCAATCTTCACCCACCCCCACCCCACACATTTGATTTAAGAGCAGGGTTATGATCCCTGCAGTCCGATGTGACCAAAGTCCGGTGGGCAACATCAGCCGGCCAGTGAGCCTGACACTCCCCATGCTTGCCAGAGTGAGCCAACACACTGCTTGCCTGACGTGAGAGCCAGCTCCCTAACAGGTCAAACAGGGTGACATGGCACTGCATCAAATACAAAATATTATCCCATATGAGCCACACTGTTGAAACTTCCAGCTGCATCCGGCTTACTGCTCGCTGGAACACAGCATTCAAACACACACAGGCTGCCCGAGCAGAGTATCATACGCTTTATATTACTGAGGCCAACATTTGATTTCTAATGGTTTATTTGTGTGGTAGTTCAACATTTAAAATCTAAAGTTTTGATGGCTGTGGAGACATTAGTAATTAGATTCAGGGTTGAAAAGCAAAAAAATGCTAGAAAATCATGTGGCGTAGGCTTGTAACTAGTTTCAGACCAGCGCTGACAGTTATAATAGTGTGTGGCAATGTGCTTTTTTCCTGGTTGCACAATGAGGGACATTTATGATCCTAAAAAAAAGAAGCAAATTTCAGGCTGTATGATTAAAATGAATAATTAACAACATTTACAATGTCTGCCTTACTGAACCCATCATTATACATGTAACTCACAAGGGTCTAATAGTACATTTGTGGTTAAACGTGATATTTTGAGCATGATAGTAAGGATCGTTTTGACATGACTTCTTACTGACAACTATTCAAATATATCTTATTTCTTAAAATGTCTACATTGCTAAATTGCTAAATATAACAAGTTAGCTGTAATTTACTTAAAATAACAGTGCTCTGATGCACTAACACAGACACGGAGGCCTGAATAAAACGTCAATATTGTTCACAAGTCAGTGTGTCGCCCCACACACACAAATACAGTTGCACCTATACTTTAAACTTTATTTATCTCCTCACCTCAAGCTAACAAATGCTATCCCTCTGTAACTGGCTCCACATGATAGAAAAACAACTTCTAGCCACAGATCTGACCTTAAGTAACGTTTAATGTCAGCAACAGGTTTATTTGGGATTAAAGTTTGATGTAGCAACAGGGGTCAACTCGAGTTAACCGCGAGTCTGTTTATCTGCCGTCTGCCAGCGTGCTGACCCAAAAGCAACCGAGTCAAAAGTGAAAATAAATGCGATAGCTAGTCAACAAACGCGGAGACAAACTGTAGTCCTACTTTCACTTACACACAGCGAGCTAGCAGGGATCCGTCATGTCGTCCTGTGGGAAGTCTGGGCGCTGCGAGCAGCAAGTCAACAAGGTTCATATGCGGAAATCAAACGTTACCTGCTCAGTTTGGACGGCCTGTAGCGTCAACGGTCCTGCTGTCAGAGTGACAAGCGCGGCTCAAGTTGGACAAGTTGATTTGTTTGCGGTTTAAAGTGGAAAAGGGAAAGTGTGGCCGTCGTTTATTTCTGTTTCTGTGTCCAGACCGAAAGCAAAACAACGGCTGACTCGGGAAGTGGGGGCTCGAGCTGGAAATCCCCCTCCTGCGCTCGTGCTCTCGCTTTGGGTCGGTCTCGAGCGCCGTCGCGGAAGTCTCTTGGCTGCGTGCGCGCTCCCCTGGACACAATACGATGCGAAGAGGGCTCACTCTGCTGCTATTTCTCGGTACTACGAAGACCGACACCAACAACCTCCCACGTCATTCCATCAGTACGTTAATAAACCCATTGAATATCGTTGAAAATGCACCAGTATTACCAACACTGTTTTATCTGCAGTGCCTGGAGGGATGTTAAAATGGTAAAAAAAAACAAAACAAAAAAACAAACAAACAACCTATTACTTCTATGACTCTATGTTACACTTGGGGCTCTCAGTACTCTGACTTTGTCATACCAAAATAAAACGATACACAGGTTTCAATTTAAAATGTATAAAGAAATCTAAGGTTACAGTAAATGTTGATAAAACAAGGTCTCGTCAGTCACACAATATTTCAGTGCAACCTCCTGAGTTTGTACGTTTTTTCATTAAATACGCTTGTTTCCTGTCATTTAAAAGCTAATTATTCCCATGTATTCAGTCTTACATACCCTCAGAGCTTATAACGTGACGTGAGTACAAAATGTGTTCTATTAAATGTTTAATATATTCACTTTTTTACACAACTTAACATGTACTCCTTTAGAATTTCTTACCATAATGCAACTTGTGTCATTAGCCTTAGATAAATAAAGTAAGACATTTGGACATAACACAACGACGATCTGACAGTGTTGACTGAGTGAGTCCAACAATTTCACCACTAGAGTCAACTTCAGCTATCCACGAGTGTGCAAATACTGTGATTTCCCTTTTTGATTTTCTTCCCCAGAACTCTGGCAGTAAGGCTGAGACATAGATTGTAGTTCCCACCCCTACATAGCTAAAATACCGTGGTCAAACATTGCATTAAAAAATCTTCAGAGTGTGAACCACACTAGAGAACATACGGTAGCCCAGGTGGTACTGCAGAGCAGCACGTGGCGAAAACGAACCTTTTACGCCACGTCTGAATCTCTTTCCTCAAAAACATAGACGATCTTTGAGCAGGATTTCATTTTCACTTCCTCTATCGTCTCCTTCTCCTTCTCCTCCACCTCCCCCCAGTCCTTCACCCGTTTCTGCACAGTTGATGCTGGAAACGAAACCAGAAACTTTGAGCAACTGCCTGTATGTGTGTGTTTATCATCCCACCTGCAGTCATTTGAAAACTGCAGATGGTCACTTCATTTGCCTGTGCTGCACTGTTGTCCTGGAAGTTATGGGTGTACATGTGGATTGTGGTTTTTAAAGAGTTTCAATCATTACGGTTTATTTATAGGGTGGTGAATATGTGTACATGATTAAAATGCTATAGTATCCTCTTGGTAAAGTGTGATATTGCGAATATATTATTAATAAAGGCCATGTATTCATCTGTGTTGGTACAGGTGCGCTGTTTAACTTCACCGACTGATTGTTATGCTGAAACATACTGAACAGGACAACATAATTTCATTTCGTTTATCTTAGTTTATAGGTGGCGGACCCTGCCACCTTTCAAGCTTCAAACAGTGTTCTGGGTCCTTAATTTCCTTGGAGAACAGCTTGTTTATTCACCAAGACAAATATTTCTGAGTTTATTACCTCAAAATTTTTGTAGATATATAATGCATTTGAACTGTTTCCTCTAAAACTACATAGTGCCCCTTTAAAGCCTACGCTATATTATACTGACTTGTATGGTTATAAAAGATATCCTTATTAATATTATGAATAACCATGAATTGTGAGTTTATTCAATTCAGTGTTTCCGCTTTGAAATGAAAACACAGACATTAACAAGATAATAACAAAGGCCTACATTTTCAGATGAAGTAACAGTATGATTATGAAATCTCAGCCTCTGTCTGCCTCCTACATGGCCCCTTTCTGTTTACACTGAAGAGAAACATATTTTTGAAAAAATTGAGGAACAGAAAATAGGATGTCTGAAAAGCAATGTGTTATTTGCTACCTACACACTAAAGGCATGCAGACACATGGAGGAGGCAGTTTTAAAAAGTCATGGAGGGTCATGTCACAGCCCTGCATAAGGTCTGGGTTATCTCTTCCTGACAAATGCACAGACACACACATGCTGCAGCTGGGACCGGGGAGGGGTCCGATAAACTCACAGAGAAATTAATACTTTATCAGCAGGGCTGCCGGACACAAAAGCAGACGTGGACAGAAGGGAGCATATAGACAGTCCAACTCTGGATCATACATATACTGTGTAGTGTAAATATATGGGGGGATTAAACCAAACACTGTTTGAATAGTTGAGATACAGAGAAACTAGAGTGACAGCTAGATCAAATGTGGTATGGAAAGGTAAATAAAGTTCTGAAGAGAACCTTTTTGACCAGTACTTTAACAGTCAGTGTATCAAGGGTTAACTCCAGCAGGATCTCAGTTCCTGGTAGAGTGTATATTTAAAAGACTGCTGATTCATTAAAGGCCCCCAGAGCTTCACTGCATGTTTCTCTGGCTTCCTCTAGTGGTTGTATGTCCACATGCCAGCACCAACTTACAAAACACCCCCACTCATAAACTGTTAATCATTCATATAAATATATCATTCCAAGTAAAAGTACTCAACTGGCTTAGATACAAGAAAGGGACTTTAGGTAGAGTGCAGATCATTTAGTCCTCTGTTTGCGATTAAACCATCTCCTTCTTGAATTAAAAAAAAAAAAAAAACCTAGGAAATGTCTCTGATGCACAGTGTCTTTACCTATAATAGACTGTTTTCCTCAAGGTATCAATTTGTCGATAGTAGGCTAAATTGTTGACCAGGACAACAGCCATTCAAGGAACTGCAACATTGAAAAGTCTTGCCACTGCTTTAGTTCACCCAATCTATGACAATGCTGCCACCCTCTGGTACAGATTTTCACCACAAATCATTAAATGTAAGCTTCAAATTGCTAATTTGGATTGGGACCTCTTTCTACCTACTTGGACCAGTTGTGTTTTCAAAAACAGTCTTATAGTGGAAAGTAGAAAAACTCTCATTAAAGGGGCTATAAGAATTGTCCGCTCCGTCAAATTAACTCTCAAAACAAACAGAGCAGCATATCATCAGCGTAACCACTTTTCGCTGCTGTTAGCCACTTAGCTTCTTAGCTCATTTAGCTGTGCAGCTAGCGGTCCAGACTGGGGCTCAGTGCACCAGGGGAATTTTGGTGTTTACGCTGTTAGCACAGGAGCTCCCTGCTGGAAAAACCAGCATAGACCAGCAACAAAACCAGCACCAAAACACAACCGGTCTTGCTGGGGAAAAGCCACTAGCAAGACCAGCATATGCTGTTTTTTTCCAGTGGGGTAATGTTGGAATTTGTTTGTTTAGTACACACAAACATCTATGAAGATCTCCCTTATTATTATTTTTTTTCCCCCAAAACTACAAAGTGCACCTTTAAATGGCACACGATTATTTTAATGCTGTTTACACTGTTCTTTTTTAGCTGATCTATTTAGATTTCAGTATTCATACACAGTTAGATGTGGTTAACACTGTTTATGTTTAAAATGTGAAGGAATAAATAAACTTAGTTTAACAAATGTATATGGCACAGTCCTATTTTATGTTCAAGTATTTTGTTCTCCCATTTAATGACTCTTAACAATATAGAAAGACGCATTCACGGTGAGCTATTTGCGCTTGTGCATTTATTGCATTTAAAGACAAATTGTATATGGTAAACTAGCTGTTTATGTTGTAAATACACAGTATTATGTTTATGTAGTTATTCCACATGCAGTAAGGTTTCCACATTTCCACATTCACTGAAATTGTTTCAGGTTTTCCCGATAGCCCCAGCACTAAAACCACATCATAAGAAAACTGATCAGGCTCAGGTAGTTTTTTGTAGGTAAAAGAAGTCTGAACCTTAAATCTTTATTTGGGAAAGTAAAAGTCTTTGGTCAGCATTGAGACGATGCAGGGGATCTGCTTCTTGGCACTAAATCCAGGCAGGTTGGAAGCAGACTCAAAGTCTAGCGCCACCTTGCGGTTGACTCGGGTCAGGATCTGCATCAGCTCCAGCTCTCCGTGGTGACGCTCCAACATCTCACACAGTGACTGCATGAACCAGGAGCCGCTTGCTGTGTTTCTCCATGAGTAGTAGCCTGCAGGACAAGTCACTGTGTTAACTCTCTTACAAAAGGGGCATATACTGATACGGAAGCGCATTGCATTCACTGGATAAAAACAAATTAGACACCTTATCTTGTAATGACGAGAAAAGATCTCGTAACAACGAGATGAGGATCTCGTAATTATGACAAAATCCATCAACGGCACAGTTAATACACACCCCATAAGTTTTCAGTTTAGACTGGGCTTTCCACCTGAACAATCATAACAACTTAAGATACATGCTCAGTGTTGACATATAATAATATTAATACCATCCTAATTTTTAAGAAACATCAGTATTTCCCAGTGTCTAAAACTGAGAAGGTAGTAATAGCAGATTAACTGCGATAGCACCATCATTGCCACTGAGAGAGGATTTACAGCCGTTTCCTTTATCTTTATCTGATCTCGTAATTACGAGATCCTGATCTGATTATGAACAAACATCACATGAGTCAGATTTATAGCTAGTTATCTATGTGTCCATTTAACAGGACAAGTCTTTTTCTCTTTTTCTTTTTACCTGGAGCAGTGGAATAAGCATACAGGAAATCTGCCTGCAGAGGAATCCTCTCTGTTGTCTCTGATGTCACAGTCACAGCATCACACTCGATTCCATCATCCAGAGCTGTGCCACGGCACGCCTAGAGAGGGCAGGAAATCCAGGCATATGTACATTAACTGTGATTGTCTTTTATGGCAGTACTCAGACTACTGCTGTAGACAGGAGCACAGAATCTTTACTGTTGCACATAGAATGTTCAACTCCTGTCTTTCAAATCCTGGCATCAAATAGTGTACACTTCAGATTTGACTGTTGAGTCAACATTTTGCACACTCCTTGTCATATCGATTTCGGAGCCCAGAATCAATATGACAAAGTATCACCGGCCCTTTATACACAATCAGTTACAATCAAAGAAGCTGAGGCCACCTTCTTTAATGCTTTTGGCTTTAAAATAACACATAAATAATTGTAAACAATTGTTAGTGGTTAAGTTCAGTGATTATTAATTTAAACAAAGTCAGCTAACACACATGAAACGTGGATTAACAACAAGAGCTTTTTAAAATGATCAAATCCAATATCAATATCAACTGTCAAGAAGATACAAATATATGTTTTCTGCTAGTCACCATTATTATTTTAAAACGTTGGCATTTTACATTGCATAAATTAGTCTAGCCTAGTTTTCCTGCCTGCATGCACATTATGTCAGCTTAACAATGATGAAACAGCAGCTGATATTGCCATAGACAGAGCAAGTGAGACAGCCTGTTTGTCTGTTCACCCGTCTTTTTTCGCCAAAGTCCAAAATATTGCCACACTGTTTGTTCATTCCCATAAATATCGTCTTTGTCTTGTTATTGGCTGTTTGCCATCATCTGCCTGGCGTTGGCAACGGGTATGTTAATGTGGGTATATTTAACTGACCTGTATGAAGAAGAGTTTCGGTTTTCCCACCAGACTCTGGCAGTGATCTCCTTTAAAGTACTGTGTCAGGTTTTCGAACTTTTCAAGGCCGTCAGTTCCGTATATGACCCCTTCGTCTCCATGACTTAGCAACACACATACAAATGATGCTCTGTCACTGTGGTCCTCCTGGGACACTAGAGACGCATGAGGAGGACAGTGCTGATATTAAGCATCAAACAGTTTTACTTCTCACAATCAAAGAACCTACAAGTCTGGCATGGCATGAACAATTTTCACACTCAGACGTTTCCATGCTCCGGTGGTCTGTATAAATGCAGCAGATGTACTTGATGAGTAATTATTAAGAACCGACACTGGACCATTTAAATAAAGAGCTAACATGAACATGATCACGCTCAGTGGCTACCTTGAATGAATGAAAAACTGCAAAACTTTCAGTTACCACTTAACATCAGTTGTTTCATCTGTCGCACAGTCTGATCATTGAAGAATTTGACCTTGTAACCCAGATTTGAGAAGACCTTCGCGGCAGCGGCAGCATCAACATCCGTCCCGTTTCGGTAATTCATATCTACAGAGAAACACAAACACAAAATTGCAGCAGGCTTTCTTTAAGTGTCAGCATTTACAAGACAGTCCACAGAGCTGGGATGTGAGCTCTCGAGCCCTGTCTCTCAGATTCATACAACATAAACTGAAGTCACAAATGTTGTTGGTGATACTTTAAACACTGCAATATGACTAATTTTACTGAGAATGTAAAGATCAACAAGTCATTGTTTTCATGCCCTCACAACTGTCATTCTGAAATTGTTCTTTAAAAAGCTACATGTATCAAGTGTGATATAACCACCATTTAATTAGAATGTTCCATGTTAAGGTTATTAAATGAATAATTGATTGAAGTATTTTGCCAATCAATTAAGAAAAATATTTGAGATTACAGAAGGGCACTGAACTGCAGCTTGACTTTCCACATCTGCAAAACCTGTATAAATGCAGTGTGTGTGTGTGTGTGTGTGTGTGTGTGTGTATGTATGTGTAGCAGCACACACACACACAAACATGGATATCATGATTTTTCGTGGCAGGAAAAGAATGAAAGTTTAATAACATTAACGATGGCTCTATTGTCTCCAAGTGTCCCAGCAGACTACGACAGTGAGGCAGTAAGGCAGTATGCATAGTGTCAGGACCCTGAAACTAAAGCAGCTAAATGGAATTCAGCCATCATTCGTTTTATTATTCACACCTGTGATTTTCCCACTGTGACATGTCAAGATGTCAGCTCAGAAGTCATAGCATGACTTTAGCTGCATTCCTCCCATCGCATCTCTGTAAGCATACCACCTCTCCATTGGCGCAGTTAAATGCTCACCATCCAATGTGGCGCACGCACAAATAAAGACACACCTGCTTGGAGCTCAGACCAGTTTTACGCCTGTGCACATCTGGTGAAATGCATGAAATGACAGAATGCCTACTTTATTGTCATGTCATGTCATTATCCGTAACCGCTTATCCCTTTCCATGGGGTCACGGGGTGTTGCTGCTGGAGCCAATCCCAGCCTTGTCTCAGGGCGAGGGCAGGGTACTCCCTGGACAAGTCGCCAGCTCATCGCAGGCCCTCACTGATGAGCAATGGGGGGTTCAGTATCTTGCTCAAAGACACTTCGACATGCAGCTCAGCCTTGGCCTGAGCCGGGATTTGAACTAGCGACCTTTCGATCACTAGTCGACCTGCTCTACCCGCTGAGCTACAGCCGCCCCGCCTACTTTATTGAATTATCAGAACATTTGTGCAAGTGACCATGAAATGGAAGAAAGAGGTGTGTCTGTGTGTGCGCGCGCGCATGTTTGTTGAATGGATGTATTTACTTGTGCTCGGGTGGAAGTTCTTATTGTTGATAATGAGACAGGTTCCGAGGCTGGGGTAGTCCATCCTGTAGCGGTAAGGGTCAGAATCCGCTGCTTTACTCTTGCTGATGGGTCCAGAGTCCATTTCCTCAGCATGACGTGATCTGGAACTGGAGGAACTTGTTTAGCATCTTATTCAACACGTCAATGGACCCTGAGGTGATGAAACTCGAGAAGCTAGTTTAATGCCACATGGACATTTTTGGAGTATCCCACTACACATGGTCATTTATGAAGTGATGGTTTTATAAATGTCCCGATAACTTAATCAAAGTGTTTGCACTTTTCTTCCTTTCCTTCCTTTTATTGCATCTACAGCCCTTCGAAAATGACCTTCCACATTACAGAAATAATGTACTAATGGCTTATATCCTACACTGTAATACAGGAACATGTATTACTTGTTAAATGCAATTATAAAAGCAAATTAATTTATTTAAAAGAAACATAAAAATGTCAAGAAAATTAAATTTGCTCAAAGGTAACAGCAGTCATCATTCCTTAAGTATTGGCCATCTGATGCAGTATGAATGAAACCTGATTCATGCTTAAACTTGCTACATACTAATATGATTAATGTTACACGTAGTCATTTTAAAAACCCTGCACATCCCCACAGCTGATTTCATTTATTGTGATAATATGGTGTGCAGACAGCTTGGGTCTGACATTTTTCCTGATTCTCTGTTTAGCTTTCTTGCACTTGCTATGGTGGGACAAACTATAAATTTACCATTCTTAGTGATGTAGAGACCAGTGACCTTATTTAACGGCAGCATGGCTATGCCCACCGTCATTCCCCATGAACAGAGGTGTAAACAGTCAAAGTACATGGAAACAACTGTGCAGGACTTTTAAAGTGAATGGCTGACGAGATTAATGACCCTAATATCATTAGTGGATAATATTTACCTCTTGAAAATCTTGAAAGCGTCTACTTGGTCCTCTGCACTCTGTGCATCACCGTCACCACGAGGATCTGCCATTTTTCTGCAGACATGAACGTGTAAGGATGTAGGAAAGGGGAAAAACACCAACTTGTTATGAGATTCGCACCTATCTTGCTCCTATAGCTCCTGATAATCAGCAAGGAACTGAAAGATGAAGGAAGGGTTACTACATCACTGACGCCAGACTGTGGAGACAGCTGTGTTGAAGCCTCTGGGAAATGCATGAGTGTCAATAAAAAAAAAAAAAATGTAAAAAACAAAAATAAAACAGTCATTTACCTTCTCTGTAAAGTGTGTTCTTTCATTTCCTGGAATCAAGTCCTCATTAGAGTTCATGCAACAGCGATATGTTAGGTTTTTGAGTTTTTTTCATGCATCTTCCACAGACTTCAATTCAGCTGTCACCACAGTCGCACCCAAAAGCGAGATTCACTGACGTAGTTACCTTTCCTTCCTTTTCAGGTTCTTGGTGTCCAGGGTATTGCTCTCAGTCACAGCAGATGCAGGCTTCATCAAATAACTTTCAATTCAAGTTAAAAGAAACCTGTGCTCATACCAGCGAAAGCAACGTCACAGTCGCTGAGTGTTTTTTTCTGCAGTCACACAGTCTTATCATGTGGTCTGGAATGATGCATTTCACATGTTTCTAGGGAAATAACAATGAAACTGGAGTATAGCCCAACAAACACTGGATAATCAGATATGCAATAGATCTTCCAGTGGCTCAACAGATTTTTTCAGGAGGAAGCAGTTTAGCCCTGACAGTAAACCACCCAAAACCGTACACTAATTAACACTTGATGCTATTTTAAGTGTGGTGGTCTTTGTTCCAGGTGAGGTGGCCCATCTCCTCTCTGCCACAAAAACCCCACTTCGTTTACTGGGACTTAGCCAGTTCTTAAAAGATTTCTTCAGACACATATCGAAGACACAGATCTGTCAACAGGTACCCTCTCAATCCAGTGCTATTTCCTTAATAGAAAGACAGTCACCCTAACTGCAATGAAAAACGCTGACAGGTAATCAACGTGTGCAGAACACACCATTTTATTTCAAGTGATCAGCAGAAACGACGTTTCATTCAAACATGCCGCAGCAGCAGCGGGAATTTCAGGTTAAATGCACTGTATGACTTACAGATTACTAAAAACATCTGAGTTGAGCTACTGATGGTGATTCATTACTGCAAGGCAGGAACTCGTCGAGTTACCGGACACTGATCCATAATCTGACACAGAATGTTTCATTACACACCCGTTTTAAACGGAAACAAGTTCAAACACAAGACCTGTAAACTGGCAAGCCGCGAGAGTTTCATAATGACCACAGGAGGAGTCAGACGACTTCCTCCTGGCACCATATATAACATGGTTAAGATCAGGGATGGACTGAGCGAGCTGAAATATATAAATAAAACCTATTTATAAAATGACCGTAGTAAATACAAATGTTACAGATCGAGTAGGCTGTGAAGTCATCTCACAGCGAAACCCCAAAGACAAAACAGGAAACTATTTACTGCTCTCGTTATGAGCAGTTGTAGGTCAGGAAAAGAGAAACTGATGCCAGGCTGCTGTTCCTAACCGACACGACTCACTGCTCGTATCATGTAATTAATGCGACGTTAACTAATACTCGTTTCTGTGAACAGGTAAGAGTCAGAGCATGGTGTAAGTTACTGACCTGCAGTGGACTTTTTTTTAACAGTCATTCCAACCCCAGCGCCTCAAGCCAACTGAGCGGATATGACTTCCAAAGAAAAAAAAAACCTTAGTATAAGCAGTTTACAACTGGCTTGGACTTCCGACTGACACATGAAAAATCTACGTCAGGTGCTAAACGTTTGCTAAAACTTAAAGCTAGTTAGCAAGACTACACCCGCAATTTGAGCTGATGGGAACACCGGTCTTTCCAGTCCTCTCAACCACAACTGACACAGCAAAGTTAGCCTGTCAAACTCACGTGTAAATAATCATCATAATCATAATTCAAACATGACAATGTGTCCAAAATAAACGTACCTGTTTGTGACAGGGTGCTGGGCGTGTTAGCAGGTACCACTCCGAACTATTATTACGGGGAAATGTCAAACTGTTCAAAGTACGGCCCTGAAACTCCTAGCCAATCAGGAACGCTGCTGCCTGAGTGGGCGGGAGCAGCGAGACCACGTCAGGTGCACCTTGACCAAAAGATCAGCTGATGGGCTTCCAACACTGTCAGGTACACTCCCGACCGACGCCTTCACGTGTCGGTACATGTTAAGATCATTCCTGAACTGTTCTATCTAGTAGTATTCTATCTGTCAGATTACAGCAGACACTCTCTGGAGGCCTCACCTCTGATCTTTTTACTCTGATGTCAACAAAAACACACACAAAAACACACATGCCGTTATTTTTTGCGTTATTTAACTTTTTTTTAATTCATTTATTGAACAGGTTTTGGGCAGTATACACAAAGAAATCACGAAAACAACACAGTCTTAATGTTATGCCGCACTCTGCATTAACTTGAAAAATTCCAGCAACATTAGTATCATTAATAATAGGTACTATTCAATTTGTGTGAGTGTGTGTGTGCACACGTGCATGTGTATGTGCGAGGCATAGCACATTATTTCAGTCTTTTTTTCAGTTGGTTATTGATTCCTCGCATCTGATTCTCTGCCGTCTGAATATGCTTGGCCTCTAATAGCAAAGCCGGCAAGCTCGACGCCCCATACTGGAATGGGAGGAGGAGAGGAAAAGAGGGAGTATATTACCACGACAGTTTTATTGACCTGACAAGCATCAGCTGAGTATTGCAACTCAAACAGGATAAAACAATTTCAAAGTCCGTATTTACATCATCTGTGTTTGTGTGTGTGTGTGTGTGTGTGTACCGTCTCTTTCTCTTTAGGGTGTTCGTGTCGGTAGTCCAGGTACTTTCTGTTAAGCTCCTTGACGTCCTGCAGGAAGGCCTGGGCTCGTCTCAGATCAGTTAATCTGAGTTTAAGTTCACCTTTCTCTTTCAGGAGCAGCTGCACCTCCCTCTCTGCCCTGACCAAACACACACACAGAGCAAAGATGATTGTGACTGCTTGGAAGTGAACAATCTGTACAGTAAGTTAGATGTTTTAAGAAATTGTTATTATTTGCTTTTAACAGTAAAAATACATTATGATTCTAGCTGGCAACACCATGGGTGTTTTTATACATCAAATCCTTGCTGTAATTTTAGTTTGTGTAAATGAGATCTGGCGTGTTCATGCCACAGAGGTGGCTCTCACCTCATCAGCTCATATTTGGCATCCAACAGTTTCTGTGTCTTTTTACGGATCAAAGATCCCACCTGACACAAACAGGACAAAAGAGCACGGTAAATACAGGCAGGGCTTTTATCCAGAACAAGAGTCACAGCCTTGCTAGCAGCTCTGTGAGGTGGATTAGCAGATACTGTATAATGTTTACCATGCTCACCACCATAGTTTAGTTGGTAAGCATGCTAACATTTGCTAAAAAAAAAAAAAGAAAAAAAAGAAAAGAAATGCTGACTGGCGTGATCTGATATCACCATATTGGTGTTGTTCCTGGAACATCGTAATTCATGTTGCCCCGGGACCACCACTGACAACAATCAGGTTTTTTGTCATGTCACAGCTTTGTGACTGGGGAAAGAGACTGTAAAAATAGGCAACCTTGGTAATGTGTTAAACACTAAGAAAGGATATATTCAAACCCAAATCCAGCAATTCCCTAATCCTTACCAAGTATTTGTGTTGCCTAATTCTAAACAAACAGTGACATAAAATGGAAAAGACATGTGAAATATGACTGAGCTTCACGTAAAATAAAAAGTGAACACTATAGTGAAAATATATTCCATATGGGATACAGCCCCCAATCTCCTGGTTGAGAACCACATGGTCTCGAAGTCTCTAACTCTAACCCACTCCACCACAACTGCTTGCTCCAGATACAGCTTTCAACGCTGTTTTGTAAATTGAAATGACGGTCCTGGAACAACATTCCCCTCTTCTTATTTTCTCAGTTTGTAAATCCATTACTCATTTCTTCACCTCCTTTCATCTGGCTCGCCAGCTCTGTGTGTCATGCCTCTTTTATGTCATGGGTCACACCTGTACATCTGTGCTCATAGCTCGTTCAGTAAGCCTTCTCTCTCCTCTCTTCTCAAGGATTATTTCAGGAATTGAGTCCTCAAGTCATAACTCAATTCTCAGACGGGCCAGAGGAAAGAGGAGACGAGGAACGAAATAGACAAATGAGAAGAACCATTAACTTAGGTGTTCCAGGGACAAACCCAACAGAAGTCGCAAAGCTCATCACAACAGCATCTCGTGTCATATGCAATGATTGTCCTGAGCTAACATTTGTCATTATGTTCTAGGAACAACACCAAACACAGCGATATAAGATACATAATGGGATGGATATAGTATTGCACATTTCACCTGCTGACTGGGCTGGATGAAGTCCAACCTCCAACCTTTATGGCAATCTACTGCATAGTTGTTGATATTTTACTCAAACTCCCAAGTGTTACAAGAAGTCAGAGGACCATTAATGTCAGCAGGCTTCATCCTCTGAGAACCACAAACTTATTTACAACATTAAAACCAAGTTCATCTAATAGTTATTAAGATATTTCAGTCACCACCAACTATTTATTAAACTGAATCACCAACTCTTTTGATGATTGATCAAAAGTCTAAATTCTGATTCCAGCTTCTTGATGGTGAAAATGTTTTTCTGTTTTTTTTTTCTCTACGACAGTAAACTGAATATCTCTGGGTTGTGAACAGAACAAAACAAGACATTTGAGGACATCAGGACATTTTACAGACCAAACAACTAATCCATTAATCTAGAAAATAATGATTAATCAACAATAAAAATAATCGCTAGCTGCAGATGTAGACTAAAGCTGGTTGCCATAGTTACCTTTGCATTATCTCTTTTTAGAACTTTGAGATTCTTGTAAGAGGAGATCTGGAGGAGAAAACACAGCAGAGATTATAAATGTTTGATTTAAGGTCTGATATCAATCAATATCATTAAATCCTGTTATAATAGTTATTTTATGATATGTATGGTCACAGTTGTTGTTGACTTGACCAATCAACCAATCTCTGGGCGTGTCGGAGCATATCAAAAGTCTTAGAGGCTTTTTTATAGACAAAAGACTTAACAATTCTAAGTTTTCTCTAACAGTTTCTCCAGTATAGTAAAGCTTTCGAATGTAATTCTGGTGCCTCACCATGCAGGGCTCTAAATGTTGGTCAAAAGTTTGGCAATCGCATTTTGTACAACATGTAAACAACTTGGTTTTGCTTGGACAGAACTACAAATTAAATAGAATAAGGAAAGTCTGACCTTTTCCAAGAGCTGCTCTCTCACATTGGAGGAGAAACAATCAATGGACTGTTTGACAGCTGTAGACTCCACAGTGTCCCTGAGAAATAAACACAAATACACAAGGAATGTGACCTCTTCAAATTGAAATAAAAATGATTTAAAGTGTGCATGTAAGTAGTTAGTTACTGGGTGGTTCTATGACAGGGTTAGATTACAAACTCCATATATTAGCTAGAGGTCTTTGAGGACTAAAATGGGTCCGATATGAAGTTTTATCTGGAATCCAGCTCCGTTGAATACAAAATAAGTAACTGTGAAGTAACATTCCTTACCAATGATCTTCTGCGATGATCAAGTAATTACTTTAGTGTATGACTTGTACCCTTATGATAAAGAGTCACAGTCTTGGTTTACCTGTACTGCTCACAGAAGTCAAGGAGAGCATCCAGCACCACTTCCAACTGTGTTCCTCCGTGATGACCACGTCTCCTCTGTTTATCAGTGTGGGCCGTTTCTGCGTCTGCAGATGCGCTGCCTTCATGTGGAACAATTAGGTTTATCACATGGACTGTATTTTGTACTGTATAAAGAATTACTAAAAACAAAGCAGTAGTGTAGGGGTAGGAGCTGGAGTCAGGAGATGGTTATCTTAGTTCAACACAAAGATTGGATTGCAGTAGCAGACAGCTTAGCACATACCGTCACCTCTAAAGCTGACTAACAAACACATATCTCGTTTGAATAATACGTACTTATGTGGAAAAAGTTATGTTTTGTTGCATGGCCACCTCAAGGAAACTGGCGCCAAGCCAGGAACTAATGCTCAACGTAACCTCCCATACATACACAACATGACGGTTTTACATTTTTCTTTGGTACTGAATAAACAAATGAGATACAGTGAGTTGATAAGTAAGTTGCACTTTCATATAATCATATGATTGTTATCCTTGTTCTGCGACTATAGAAAGCGAATATGAATGTTTGCTAAAATGTCAGGGTGTCAAGGTAAAACAGGGTTAAACCATCAGGTCTGAGGTTGAAGTTAACAGTGACTTTTAACTTTGCAGCTGAAATTATGCTACCATCTTTTTCCTCTTACCTGATGAAGACGTTCTAGATTTAGACTTATTGGATGAAGACTTCCTGGTTGTTACCAAACTTAACACCCTGGCCTTCTTTGGACTCGGGACCTGAATAAATGAAATAAAGAAAAAGATGAACATAAACTAAGTTAAACTCTCGATCTAGGCCATATTCTTGTGGATGCTAGACTCCTGACTAGAAAGGTCTGCCATACCCAACTCGTGTCCTCGTCCACCGCCTCGTCATCAGATGACAGGACTCTCCTACGTTTCTGTTGGGTGGTGTCAATGTCAGATTCCTCCTGAAAGAAACAAGTGAAACCTCTCCTAGTTTTTTTTTTCCCTTTTTGAAACTACTTTCATTATAATTAGACAGAAGACACATTATTACAGAAAACTGCAGAAAGCTTCCCTTATTATTGGAAAGGTAATTATTTTACTTCCATACCTGTGACTGAGGGTCACTGGACTTCCCACTTCCTGATCCCCTCTCTCTCGTCATGCTTTTCTTCATCTGCAGTTTTTTTAATGGACTTGATGACAGAGAAATAATTTGATGGGAGGTCAGATACACCAACACACTTTTAAAAAAGATGAATGAGATATCATACAACCACAAAAGCAACACTGTTATGTACTAGACCAGTTTCTTCAGAACTTCTCCACCTGGACCTGGAACACACTTACGAACAGACACTCGAACAGACACTTCATGGATGTACTTCACCTCCTCTTGGTGAAAAATAATACAATTGTTGAATTCGATATACTGTATATACTTGTAAGTATTTGTATTTCTAAAAAGGACTGCTCCTTCTCCACAGTTTTCTTCTTCTCTTTGGCCACATAGCTATTCACTTAAAATTAGTTTTTTCATCACTTGTTTCAGGTGCAAGTTATGGATCTATTTATGAATGTGCACACACAGCTATCTGTAAACACATGTTTCATCTGCACATAGGCCTTTATTCATGAATATGAAAGAATATTTACTTCTTTTTCAAATCAGTTTATCTACATTTTTCTTTGCACCTTGAAAGGTGATGTGTGGCACTTCTGTGTTGTGCTAGACACTGGTCTTTAGTTGATATTAGTGCTTCTGTTTCCTCCCTATTTTTCTGGGACAGAACCTATGCTTGGTGCAAGCTGGTTTGCATGCTATCGTTTATAGACTTTTTTTTTTTTTTACCATTACATCAAATGTCTCCAATGACAATTATAGTTAAATTCTTAATGACTTAACCTAAAATTCCTGCATCTTGCACCTTTAAAACAACTTAAACAAAGCAGCCACAGGCTTATGCAGGCAAACGAGGAAGACCACCAAGGTCACATTTTCTATGTCACGTTACAATCTGCTCACAAACAGTATGGCTGATAAAAAAAGGGATTAATGCGTGTAAATTGCTATGAATTGTTACAGGGAGCCACTGTAATCACTTATAGCTTTGTTTTTACTCTTGTGTGATTCACATTCACATAATACAATGGTATCAGTGATGACAGTATCAGTAGTAAACACAGTCCTTTGACCTCACCTGGCTTTGACCTTCCCTCCAGTACTTCTCTTCTTCTTCTGGGCAGTGTCCTTTCGTCTGGCTTTTCCTTTGTTTACCCGTTCCTCTTCCTCTTCCTCTGGGACATTTAGATCTTCCTCCATGGCGGTACTGTGCAGAGGTTTATCTAAACAACAGAAGAGTTCTATTGTTAGCACAAGATTGGTGGTCTGATGTATTGCTACACTCTGGAAACAAGGTGAAGTATATTAACATAAAATACAAAATAAATAATGTACACAGGCAAACATTTTTGGTTTGTTTTTGCCAATGAAGAACAAACAATACAGTATAATACAATTTAATAATACAATTATTGATCCACTTGTAAAAGTATCAATGTGCTTTATTGATTTAATTAAATATGAGCTCTACCCCCCAAGTATATCAAGTAGTTGGAGTATGTGTGTTTGGCTCCAATTATCTATTTTATTATTTCTTAAAGGTGTTATATTTGAATGGTTTATGATTGAAAGGCACTGACATGGGTAAAAATAAAGCACTACAGTGTAAACTCACCATGATTTTGCTGCAGTCCCTCCAGGAAGCTAATTTTATTTATAGCAGACAGGTTGGGAGAATCCATATTGCTTATCCGTGACTGTGTCTGGATTAAGACACAAGAGAAAACAATTAAATTCCAGATCCATAATTCACAGTAGATCAAGCTAGACATGTACATCAAAATGTTGCATGGTAATTTCCTCCTCTTGCTTTCTGCTGAGAAGAATATATACAGTTGACAGAGGGAGGGGCCAGTTTCATCAAATAATAGATTATATACTACAGTGACCACCGACCAACTCACCTCAGCGTCCTGTTGTGGCTCTTTGCGCAGTTTGACGGCTCTGCCCTTTTTGGTGCTGTGGAGACGGAGAAGACAGGAGACGTTTCATTATCATCAGTCTCAATATTTTTATGCAATCTCCCCCTGCACCACCAGGTGACAGCTTATGACTCTGCCTCCCCGCTGAAGTCACCCCCATCAGGCCAGAGTTTGATGCTGACCTCAGATCTGCTCAGGAGAAGTCGTGTTTTTAGTACCTTTGTAGTTGTTAACAGCTCTTCTATCATTTGGTATGTCTCTTTCACCACCAAGGTAAGGTTTGGGTTTTTCTTTTATTGTTAAGATAAGCTAGTTTGACTGTTTTTCTCCCACAGAATCTTCTGCCAAATTAGCTAACATTACAGTAGCCAACGTTACTACTGGCTGTTGCACCAATCGAATGAGTTGTGAACGAACTTAGACAGCAGTACAGAATATGTCCACTTTGAGCATATTCAGCTTTTGTAACTTTTTTTTTGCTTTATTTTTTTTTTAACTAATTCACTTCAAATGTGCAAATTAACGTTACAATTAGCTAACGCAACATATAACAGAGGACAAGCAGGGCAACGTTACAATTCTGAACCGACATAAGAGAGTCGGTGTCTTTAACAGATTTGCAGGCCCAGATTCTGGCTGCATTAAAACGTACAATTTGCTTATATCTCTCACCTCATTTGGGACACCGACAGCTTTCAAGAGAGTGTAAACACTCGTAGTTCAGACCAGGCTCGAGCTCAAACGGATTCCCGCAAAACGCTTGAAGTGGGACTGTACCATTCCACAAAATCAGGGGTGAAATGTGGTGTACTACTTAAAACTAAAAAGGACACAGCTCAAAATGAGAGTTTATTTGGGACAAAATAATACAACACATCACACATTACTTTACAGTGATGTACTACGGGTGCAATTTACGTAAAATAAACACGTGCACTGAAAATGGGTGAAAACTTTTTTCCCTACGCAGATTAGCTTAAATTTCGTTCCTACGGGAAGCGAAAGGTTCAGCGCCGTGTTGTTTGTTTAAGTATTGGGACCATAGACATCGTCATAAAATTATCATGTATATGTTTGGGACGGGCTCAAAGGAACGAAATTTAAAACAGGTATTTTAAATGCATTTATAAAGACCGATTAAACAAATTCAAAGCTATTTACTCAGAAACTACTCTAGTTTCAGCACCTGAAACAAGTCAAAGGAATGTCCACAACACAATCCATCCTAAATAATATGATATAATTTGTCCCGGCTTCATAAATACAGAATGTACAAATGATAGGACTCACAGCTAAATGGTAACAAAGCCCATACAAAACAAAAGACAGTAGAATACAGAGCCATTTTGATGATTTTTAATTAACATTTTTACAAAACAAATCTGAGATGACAGTAAAAACAATTATGGCAAGACCATAGTCACAAGTATTCCATGAAATAAAAACAGTAAAACATTTAAGAGGATTTAATTTTCCTTTCATTCTAAAAAATTAAGAAAACTGATTTCTTAAACAATCTCTTTTCTTCCTATTAAGATCATAAATAAATTAAAACAGAAACAGTTTCCCTTTGTTCCGACTGTTCTCCAGTACCTGATTTTCCCGTGCACAGCTAGCTTTATTTCGACTTTCTTAAATATGGCTCACTCTGCTGGTTCTCAGGATCCTAACTGGACCCAAGCTTATTCATGAAAAGATTCAAGGACCCAACAGAGACATTCCTATTACCCACTGCGAATTTTAAATTCCTACTGAACAAACTCAAGAAACATAGTAAAATAAAATCATGACCTCTGACGAAAATTGTCATGTGAGACACAGACATGTTGAAGTAGTAATCTTTGTCCTTCAAGTTAAAGGGTGTGTGCAGGTGTAAGGAGGTAAGGTGTGTGATTCTTGTCAAGATTCTCAAGTCCTGAGATATCTGATGCTACAGAGCTGCTCTTTGATACTTCCCTTTAAATTGCCCTTCAAGAAGCTAGTATCACAAAAAAATAGATATGAATCATCACAGGATCACAGATTGTGTACTGTACATAGCATATGCAAAACTAATTCATCAATAGACATATTTATATTCAGCATAAAATCTACGCTTGACAGTCAGAGGTTTTGTACTCTGTGTTGTTGATCTTAAAGGTGGTTGATTTTGTTCTAACTGCTTTAAATCAAGTTCCATTAAAAGCTACATCACCTCCTATTCCTGTTGTTTCTAGTGATAATGTTCATTAAGACATAACAGGTCCACAATCCTTTTGGTCTGAGAGGATGCCTTCACTTCAATTTGTGTGCCTTTGCTTGTACTCTCCTCTCTTCCGTTGGTAAAGCTCTTGTGTATGTACTTCCATTTTGCTCTCTTTCTACATTTTGATCCCAGCATACAGTTCATCTATCTGAGATCTGAAGTGTTGTCGCATTTCGTTCCTCTTCGCCTTCAAAGTTGGAGTGAGCAGGCCGTTCTCGATTGAGAACATCTCAGTATGAATGCAGATGGCCTTCACCTAAAGGACACATACATGTTGGCAGGTTATGTTATAGGGGACTACATAGTTTCACTTTCAGACAACAGAGTCCCGTGGCTGGAAACAGTTTGTAAAAACGCCACAAAGTTTACAGAGCTATCTCAAGGTATTGACCACTGAATTATGAGCGAGTGTTGTACCTGCTCAAAGGACTTGAGGCCTGCTTCCTTGCCCAATCGCACCATGTCTTCCAAGATGGCTGTCTTGACTTCCTGTACAGGCAGAAAAAAGGGAGGTAGCTCAGTACAATGAGCTAATAAGCTCTTTCAATTAACTCTCTGTACATGGGCTGTGGTTCATTCAGTCTAAGATTTCAGTTTCTTGTTTAAAGCAGTTTTAGCAGAAAGTTCAGATGTGTTCTCAAAAATGTTTTTATTTTAATTCATTTAAAAAGAGATGCCATTTTAAATCTATTCATTATATAAATGTAGACTTTTTACAATAATTCCCCTCATACAAGACATGGTGACACATTCATTTTTGTTGGTCTTTGTTTTCCTTCATGTTCAGTAGAAAAAGCAATTTCTTTACTTCTTTTTGAATTAGTTGAGCTACTCCTAATCTTTCCATGCAAGCCCTAACAACTGCAGAAATACCTCCTGGTGTACATGTATCAAAAGGAAGCAGTATGTGTGAAGTCTGAATGCATAGTGTACTGTCATTACACTATGTGAAATATTACCGCTCTGTCACATAGTTCCTGGTAGCTGCCCTCCAGTCCCAGCGTCCTCTTGGTCCAGCCTGACAGGAAGTCAGGGTCAGGAACCACCACTGCCACCAGACATGCCTGCAGATAAACAAAATACAGACAGTACATTTAACCAAAGGGAACAGAGGTCAGAGGGACTGTAAGCCTGATAGTTAGCTTGGTTGCAGCTAAATAGGGAACATGCACACTTAATTTCCTCCACCTACCTGTAGACTATCTCCATGCACATAGACCTGTGCCACTGCATCACTCCTCGTGTAGACATTCTCAATCTTTTCAGGAGCAATGTACTCCCCCTGTGCCAGCTTAAAGATATGCTTCTTCCTGTCCACAATCTTCAGGGTACCATTCTGTAAACACATACACACAGAAATCATTTTAGTCCACATATTTATGAAACGCCTCCAGGTTGACAAACACACAGAATGCAATGACTAAAGCTAAACGTAATTATTTTTAAGGTGAAATAAATATCTGTAGCATTGAGATGAAAAAAGTGAGGTTGAGATTAAACAACATAATTTGATGTACCGGAAGCCATTTTCCAATGTCTCCAGTGTGAAGCCATCCATCTGCATCAATAGCCTCCGCAGTCTTCTCTGGGTCCTTCAGATAACCCTGGAACACGTTAGGACCCTTCACACACACCTGGAAACCAAAACACATAAACAGTCAGTTATGAACGGCATGCATTCATAGGTAATATAAAAACCAAATGATGCATGTTTCACCTCTCCCTCTCCGTTTACAGCAAGGTAATTCATCTCAGACACATCCACAAGTTTGATTGAGTTACAGGGCAGAGGAGCTCCAACGTGGCCTGTCAACATGAGGTAAAGTTTAGTTCATCCATCACTTAAACAAGACAAAACATAATAACAAATGTTTAAGTTGAGCAGTTTTGTTATTCATTACCGGCACTCCAGTCCCCAGGCATGGTTGTGGTGCATCCAGCTGTACACTCTGTCTGTCCATAGCCTTCATAGAACTGAGACAGAGGAAGAGCTATGATTGTTAGGCAATGTAGAGCCGATTGGAAACAGAAGAAGATTGTGGATGATTGCAGACTGTAGTACATTGCACAGTTTCAGTTAAAGGTGGTAGAAAAGATACCAGATAACATTTTTAAAAGGGCTAAGCTTAACTTGAGTATGTTCATGTTACCTGGCAGCCTAGTGCAGCTCTGAGGAAGGTGAGGACTGAAGGGGAGATGGGAGCAGCTCCAGTTATCATGAGACGCACGCGACCTCCAAGGCTGGCCTGTAGAGGGCAGCACACTACAGTTATATGACAGCAATCCATTATCAACATATTAAGTAAATTACATAAAAAAAACATTATCTCACATGGTGTCACCTTCAGGTAAGCTGTTTGAGAATGATAATGTTGTAGGTATTTTTATTGTGTGCTCAAAGGATATAAATAAGTGCCTTCTGTAACAGTCAGTGGGAACCCTTCATATGAGTTAAGCCTGTGTCTACAAACATAAAATCCAAAGTATCCAAAGTTGAGGTAAATTGTAAGAGAACAAAAAAAAAAAAACAACTACTTTTCTAGAACCAAAGAAAAGTAACTAACCAACTAACTCACCAAAGGGTTATCTGATTTATTATGCACAAATAAAACATTTAAAAACATTTAGTTAATTGTATTAAAAGAACAAGTTCACCAAAAATCCCTCTAGCTGATAAAAAGTCAGGGCAAGTTTCATAGTCAAAAACATATTTCTGGAGCTTCACAGCGAAACAGCCTTGCAGTGTTGTGCTACGCAACTGAAGTAGATAGAGACTTGTTTTAAAAGCCCTGGGACCAAATTGATATGAAAAAAACATTATTTACACTGTTGATGCACAGCTTTTAGCTTAGCAGCGACAGTGAATATTTCAGCCTTAAAACAAGTGTAAATAATGAGACTTTGGAATAGATTAGGCTCTGTGAACTGTGTGAAGCCACTTTGTTTCAGCTGTTTTTTGATGTCTTAAAACAAGTCCACATCTACCTCAGTTGTTCAGGAGAATGCTACAACCCTAATTTGCTGTGAAACACCAGAAATGTTTTGTGGACTACAAACTTCCCCAATTTTCCATCAGCTTGAGGGTGAGTATATAACATGGAGGAAACAACCATACAGTAACGTAACAGGAGTTTGAACTGTGCTGGCTCTGTGTACCTGGACCTTCCCGAAGATGAGTCGATCCCAGATACTGTCTCTCCTCACGATGCCTTTCATCATCTCTGCCTCCTTCCTCCTGAAAGCGAAGCCCAGCACCCAGCGCTTCAGAAAGCTGTTGGCCTGCCCAAAGATCTGCAGAGACACAATGCTTATAATTATTAGTTATTAGGAACAGTATCATCCTTAATTTAAAATGCTAATATGAGCTGTGTCATGTGATCGTTTTGATAGCTAATACTCCTGTCAATAAGGCCATCATCATTGTATCCACCTACCTTATCATGCATTCTGTTCAGGAGTCGGGGTACCACAGGGAAAACAGTGGGTCTCAGTGTGTTCAGATCATCAGACAGCCAACGAATATCTCCCTGAAAATAGCCAATCTTGGCTCCATGCACTATCATCACTCCCTGTCAGAAGAGAAAAGTTAACATGTCACCATAACTACATCATATATAATGACATTTGTTGACGCACGGGGTTTGTAGGAATACTACAGGGTGACTATGGGATCTAAGGGAATATACAATACCTGTACTACTCTCTCAAACATATGAGCCAGGGGCAGGTAGGAAATATGGATGTCGCTGGGACACATTGGACAGTGAACCTAAAACACGTGTATACACACACACACAGACAGGAACGCAGACAAGGTCACATTGACACACAGTTATACAAACACACATGAGCGTTGCACATGGGACAGACCGACACGGGAACACACAGACAGGCAGGAGAAAGCAGTTTGTTAATGAGTGTACCTCCACCACCCTCTCAAACATGTGGGCCAGAGGTAGAAAAGACAGCATGACATCTTCTGGGGTGGTCTGAGCGCAAGACTGGAGAGAAGAGGGAAGAGTTTACCAAAGTTCCTCCCACTTCAAACAAATTATAATTCATTATTATTTCTTCCTCTTGAGATATGATGGTATTTATGGATCCTGAATCATTGGAGGGATTAGTTTCACCTTTGCCCTTGTTCCTCAGTAGATCTGTTGAAGCCATGACAGCATGACTACTGTGGTACAGGAATATTAACAGTATTGTCAACTATAGTGTTATACTCTGGTTGAATTAAAGTTAAATAAAAGAAAAACAGATTTGACATCTTCAGATTCTTTGTTTGTTCAGTTCAGTTATCACTATGTTATGTAATGCATAAAACTCCTTTCTGCTCACTTCCTGTTTATATATTATAATATTACATATATAATATTTCCATTTTTAGTGGGTCGCAGAGCAGCATCCAAACAGGGGTGAAATGTTGTTTATATTGCCAAAAATGTTTAAATTTAATAATTTCTCTCAGGTCCTCCACCTCCTGATCTAACAATGCAAGTGAGGGAGTATGAGTAGACAGAAGAGAAGGTTGAGGAAAAAAGGAAGAGTTCAAAAATGAAACGCTGAACTGGAGGAAGAAAGAAAGATGTAAAGGAGGTGGAGAATGTAGAGGAGTAGGTGGAAGAACATGAGGTGGAAAGGGAGAAAAGATGGTACAGGGGAAAGGAGGTGATTAAAAAGGAAAAGAGGAATTAGAGAAGGAGAGAAGAAAGTAGAGAACAAGTGCAAGTGCAGGTAGAGCAAGAAAAGAGGAAGAGCAGGAGAGGAAGAGACAAAGTATGAAGGGAGGAGATAAAAAGGAAGACAAAGGTAGAGGAGGAAGTGAAGTACGAAAGGAAGAAGAAGAGGATAATGAAGATGAGGTAGAGAAAGAAAAGAGGTGGTAAGAGGAAGAAAGGAGGACCTGGAGAAGGAAATGAGGCAGAGCAGAAGAGGAGGAGCTTGAGAAGAAGAGTAGGCGATAACAGGAAAAGAGGAATAGAAGGGGAAAGGAAGAGGTAGCAAAGAAGAGGAATAAACAGAGGAGGGTAGGATATCAAGTATTAAATCTGTACCTCACCTCTGTCACTCTAATGAAGGCTGAGCAGTTAGACACAATATTCCCATGAGTCAGCATAGCTCCCTTCGGGTTTCCTGAAAGCGCGCACATAAACATGGGTCATCTTATCATCTTTAGGGTTAAAATAGTAGTAAGGTAGTCTTGATTACTCATGAAATCAGACTGGATGCTATATTTACTGTGAGTGTGTGTGTGTGTGTGCGTCACCTGTTGTTCCACTTGTGAAGCAGATAACAGCCATGTCCTCAGGTTGTGGAGGCTGGAGGGATGGGGTGACAACATTAAAGCAGTGCCACAACACTGACAACATTATCATTATTTTAAGTATTGACTGGTGAGGAGCCACTTACCACTGGTTGGTGATGGCTGGCCTTCCCAATAGCCTGGACAACAAGAGAAGAACATTAATGAAGTAATTATGGATGGAGTGAGAAAGACACTGGCAAGAAAGCAGAAAACAGAGCAATCAAGAAAATCTAAATAAAACAAGGACATTTAGAGTGAAACCAACACAACAAGAAAACTAACAAACAAAAAGGAAATTAAAAAAATGCCAACAAAGCAAAAAACAAAATGGGGTAAGAACAAGATGAAGTGGCAAAAAGGGAAAGAATGAACAAGACAAAACAAGAAAAGAAAAATACATAAAGCAAAGAAATGATAAATGAATAAAGACCAATAACCTCCATTTCCTGCAGACTGAGGATGTGGATACCAGCCTGTTGGCCCCTGCTGACAAGGTCGGCACTGGGTGTCTCCATTAGAACGATGTTTTTCACAGTGTGCTCTTTGTCCTTCACACAGTCCAGGACCAGGTTGACCTTCTCTACCACGTCACACACAATGGTTGAGATGGAAGCTGCAGAAACAGACAGACAGATCAGGCTGCCCTCAGTTCTCCAACAACAACACTGTAGATATTCATGTTGTTGCTGCTGGGGTTTACCTTTCTCCACAATATAACTGATGGCTTCTGTTCCCAGTGTGTCGTACAGAGGGACTGACACCAGAGAATAGGTATAACATGCCATCTCAATAATGGTCCACTACACACACAAAACACACATGAAAAAGCATTAAAGGATGATCAATGGACTCAGTAGCAATACCAGATGATACCATAGGAACCACATGATGTGACATAATGAGCCCAAATGACAAAACATATACCAGTAGAGCAAACTGAGAAAAGGGAAACATTTACGGATTTTGTCACTACTGTTATTATTCTTTGTCCCACTTCTATTTAGAGGATAATTATGTGCTAAGTTCTGGGACTTATGTTCCCATAATGCTTCAAGGGATGTACACAGGAAGTTTAAGAACACTGTTAGTGATTTTACTGAAGGCCACATTTGAACCTAGTTTTTCCTAGCCCATATTTCTTTACATCTTGGCGAATTGGCACCATAAAGTAGACATTTGCAATGTAGCCATGGTTGGGCAGATAACTATCGCTGGAAAACTCTGATACTGAAAAAAAATGTAAAAATCATGATCATTCAGGCAGGGTCTGAAGCTATGAGGAGCGTCTTTTTTTTCCCCTCTGATTTTAAGCTGATTTTGGGATGCTTAATAGCAATGGCCATCAGAGATATCCTCAGAAAGTGTGTCTCACCGTGGATCTAAAAACATGCATGTTTGTCTATATGTTCAGATTTGACTGAGTTATGAGTCAGAAAAGGAGTAAAAGGGGTGCGTCTGTACCTCAGGTCTGTTCTGAGAGAAGATGCCAATGTGGGAGTCGGTGGTCTTGGAGTGTCCTTTGTGAAGAAATGCTGAACCCAGATTTTCTGTGCGCTCAATTACCTAACACACACAGACACACAAACACACACAGGATATTAAGTGTTTCTTCTCAGTATTGTAGTCATACCCAACAATCACATGCACTGTTACTTATCACAGTTAAAATGTCACTAGCGGCCAGATTTACAGCTGTTAACCAGTTTAATCATTAAATGAAAAACAAGAGCACAATATGGTTGATCAGGTGAGGCTGGAATATTTCATTAATATTTTACCTACAGTGTTCAAGCTGAAATTAAGTTCGGAATGTCTTCCCTGTTCACACAGTATAGTAATGAGAAAGAAATGAGGAATATGTTATGTTAACTTTAATGTTACCAACACCTCATTATCAAGTTCTTACTGAAACATCAAATGGAAATAATAAAGTTTATTGCCATAATAAACGGAATGGCCAAGATTAAATATGTGTTACTAGGATTTACCACCAGCAGACGTTACTCTTAACACACAAACTGAAACAGCAGATAATCATGATAGATGATTAAGTAGTAACCTCTTTATGTGTTGGTTAAAAAACCTATTGTTTACATCAAAACATTGGCGAATTGGTTACAAAGGGCACATGATACTGATAACACTATGACATTACCTTTCATTCAGCCCTGCTTTACTATAGAATGCATCTTCTGAAGCTTACCTAACAAAGAAAATAACGGCTATTATAGAGGTTTTAAACTATCAAACTATTCTCCTCCATGAATTTACCAGATTAAAAACAGACAGATTATTTTGATAGCAGCAGAGACAGAGATATTCTACCTTTTAATCCACTCTGAGTGTGCGTGTGTCTGTCTACAACTGTGTCCAACGAGAGGCCAGAATGTTTCTATAAGGTGACTCTTACCTCGCTGTAGGACAACCATTGATAGGGCTGTTTTGGTTTCCTGGAGCCCAGACAGGGACCGTTATCTGGAGGATATAAGGAAAGCGACACATGAAGGAGTTATATTAAGGGAGGAAAAAAAAACTTGCTTTTTGGAAATCACACAAACAATAGTGTCTACGCTGCAGTAATACTGTAATAGTGTAACAAGGGAGACTGCTGTCTCAAACCCTGAGCTAACACTGTTTACTGAAGTACAGGGAAAAGTTTAAGGTCCAATAATTTAAAGCAAACTACATTAGCAAAAAGGACCCCAGTGAATGTACATGTAAAGGAAAAGGAATGTTAAGAGTTACTCGGCAGGATAAGTTGTAGTTTACTATAGTGGAATTTTCAACCTCACGTAAGGGTGCAGGCTCTTGAGTAACTCTGTGTACCCACTCAAAGACATAAAACATTGATGTATTCGTGACTCACTGGAGACTCGGGCCCCTCTGAGGAGGAACTCATACATTGTTCTGGCATCATCGTAGAAATAGGTCAAGTGATCTCCGTCTCCCTTGAGTAAAACTGACTGACGTGCCAATTCTCCACCCTGGTAAAAACAAATAAAAGCTGGTTATGATCGATCGAGTAATTCCAACACTAGTTTCAGTCCACTTTTACCATTAAGTCCATTCTTTTATATTTTATGTTATACTTCTTATGTACTTCCTAGAGTGTTGTAAAAAGTACCTTAAAGTCATACTTGAGTAAAATTAACGATGTTGTATAAGATTTATCAATAGTGAAAATAATCGTTAGTGCAGCTCTAACTATTAGTTAAAAGTGAAAGTTATCCATATGCATAGCCCTTGAGTAAGTCTCAAAATATCTGATGTTAAAAGTAGTATGTAAAAGTATCAAAAGTACAAGTAAATTACACATATATTTAAATGTATTTTACATTGTTTACTGGAACCAATGTTTAACATTTCACAATCATCACTGATTTTGTAGGTTATCTTTTAACCATATTTGACCAAATTCACAAAAAGCTGCATGATATCTTTGAATAGGAAGTATAAATGGATACTGTCACAAAAATGCATTTATAAGATTTAGTTTTCGGTGGACACCTGACTCTGAGACAGACTTTGCCCTTAAACTTACCTGAACCTCGACTGACTGCATGCGAAGGTCGCAGGCTGGTGGGAGGGCCTTAGGTCGTGTTGCCATGTAGTAGGTTGTCGCGGCAGCCACTGCCCCCATGCTAACTAACATGGGGGTGGAGATGCCCCTGACGTACTGGCTGACATCCTCCATATCTGGCAACCTCAACTTCTGAATGAACTCCTGGCTCAGCATGTTTCTGCCGGCGAGGTAAAAAAGGTAAGAAGTGAGTGTGCGTTTGTGGCAAGTGCACCTGTTTGCATGTGAGGGTGGAGTGATGATGAATGTCGTGGCCCTGAGGTGAGGTTAAAAGTGTGTGTATTACAAGGAGTGTGTGGAGGGATGCTGGCCAGGAGGGAACCTAGAGAAAGCAAAAGAAGATAGCTGTGTTTAATTTTCTTCAAGTATCATAATATTATCTTTGGTAGATTTGTTACTCTTGACCACAATCTAACCACATTCCTCACATTTGTGTTTGTCCAAGCACTATTTCAAAATGAAAATGGAACAAAATCTATAATTTTTTACCTTGAACATCAGCATGCTAACATGCTGACTGTGGAAACAAAAGTAATAGGAGAGAGAAAAAGACATTAAAAAAGTAAGTAGGGTTTGTCCTCTGGGGACCACGACATGTTCCCACTCTCTCACTTGTCCCTTCTGGGATCTATCTATGTAAATAATCTCATGTTTATCTGCTGAGATATCTCTCTTTGGGATTTATGTTGCTAACCCAGCACAACAAATAGATACACTAAGCACTAGAATAACCTCCAGAAGAAAGAGTGCCATAATTTGATTATTAAGCTCCCTCAACTCTTAAAATTTGATGAAAACACATCCTCTATCATTATTAACAGTAAAAGATTCAACAAGTCAGTAAACCTTCTTCATCAGGACTATGTCTGTGTGGTTTGGTCCAAAAGGCTGCTTTTTATCTATAGAAGTACACATGTTCTGCCTTTTGTCAGTCTAATGGGAAAAGCATGGACAAACACAGAAATTTGGAAATCTGTCAAGTAAAATTACCAAAACCTTTACCAGAAAATTGTGTAGGGTTTCTATTCTCAGCAAAAAGCAACAGAATGAAAATTCCTGGATAAATATGGTTGATTGTTGAGTCGTCAACAGTTTGGGTTTGCGTCCAACCTGAGATGCCAACCCAAAGTATCAAAAGGATTTCAAGATATGCCATGGTCTGACAGTTAAAAGAAAATTGAAAGATCAAAAAGGCCAGCCTCTGCCAAATCCATTTATTATGTATAGTGCAAGCAATGCATTTTTCAGAGCGATTTTGACCCTTTTAGATTAGTGTTTGAGTTCTGACAACAAAGATTTAAATGTGAGTCCATGTCATCTGAGTCAACTGAATCCATGGCTCGCTGAAGCCTAATCTAGGGGCAAAACCTGGCTTAATGTCAAACGCAGTTGTAGTGGTACTACTACTGTGGACCTGTGGCTCAGATTGCAATATAATTGGATCATATATCATCTATTTAACACATTCAAGTTTAGAGGGTGTGCCAGGTTCCCACGTTGGTGTGCATGTGTTTTTGTTCCACAGTTGGGGTGAAATTCAATGTCTCAGTGTCTCAGTGTTGACCTTAGGACGAGACTACAGGTTGACACGGCAAACTGATAGTCAGCACTGATGATATCTAGACCAAGTCGTACTGACCATCTTCTTTTAACACAAAATAAGAATAGAATACAAAATAGATTCATCATACCTTGCAAGTAAACTACCTCTTTAGCATCACTCCCCACTTTGTTGGAATAAATATTCAATAATGACAATTAAAGATGTAGAAATTTCTTAACTGTAAGATGCATTGCGATGTGGATATGAAAGATTCTGCATCGATGCAGAGACAGAGCAATCGAGAATCTGCAGTTCATGCTGATTGATGATTGTCCAGCCTCGGTTCGATTGTAACGTTTTGGTGAGAAAAAAATTGGAAAGATCATATTGTAGCCTCAAGCCCAGCTAATAAACCAAGATCTGAGGAGGTGCTATCAACTCTGCCATCCAAATCTGAGAGAGAGGAGTGCAGCAGAGTGAATAAATGCCTCATCTTAAAGCTGCCATGTGAAAACAATATCATTGTAGATTACAACAAACATGTATGGCACTGCAAATGGATAAATATTTTTTTGTAATATTTAGGTATTGAAAAGATGGGATTTAAATTATGAAAAAGTAGCTATGTGCAGTAATATATAGATAATTGAGGATACCATGCATTTGAATCGTGAGGCAAATGAAGATTCACACTTCTAACCTTTGATAAATATTTCGAGATGAAAAGCATAGAGTAGATTCTCATTGACTTTAAGTTTACTATAACAATGTTGAATGCTGGCAATGATATAGCTAAATAAAGACAGGATTTTGGTGCTTAAATCTTATTTTCTAAGTTTATGTTTTTACCCGTGCAAGTGTGTTTGTTGATGTACTGTATCTACTGTGAGGATTCCAGGAAACTTGGATGAAGGATGGGTCTCGGGCTTGGCCCCCATTCATTAATAGTGTTGATTAAGGGTCGAAGATATGACCTAAAATGTATATAATGGTATTCTTTGGTTGTTTTATGGTGACAGTATTATATCACAGCTTTACAAAAATAAAAGCGATAATTCACTCAAACAAGATTGTACCTCTTTTCACTCTGTTTGGCAATGTAAGAGAACACTATGACATGGAACTTGCACTATGAAACCAAGTTAAATATCACAATAATTTTGATAATTATTATTAGCAATGTGGATGTAAAGATAAATATTAGAACAAGTAGAGAAGCCTGGTAAGGTCAGAAAATTGCAGTAAAGAAAATTCCTGTATCTGTCTTTTTATCCAGATCTGCACCCAAAGTTAATGGGGTCTATTCTGGGCTGAGACCCATCTTCCATCCCTGTTTTGTGGAATCAGCAATTGTGTAAACCTGCTGACTAACCAACCAACCAACCAACCAACAAGCAGACATGGGCAAAAACACAACATCCTTGGCAGAGGTTGCCTGGTATGTTCAGAAAATTATTAATCAAACAACAACATAACTATATCTAAAATGTTAAACAATATACAGTCTCATTCTGCAGTCACAAAGAATAACTGCAAGTTTACCATAAATATGTGCTTCAAAAGGTTACTGACAAACTGGAAGCTGGAATAGTCTCACTAGCTCAAGGCCAATAATCTGTAGGTTTGTAATTTTCTATTCATACCAAATTGCTCCCCACTGACTCACCTGTAACAGACAGCAGCTAGGTGAAATTGTGACTCTCCTTTCTTGGCTGAACACCCAAAAGTGACCCAGGTGTTGTTACTGCTGCTACAGCAACCACACACCCTGAGGAGCATGCACTGAAATACAACTGGCACACAACACTCACTGATTCAGTTACAAGGTGATATATAACCTCAGCTAATCTACCAAGCAAAGTTCAAACTGGTTCCCGGCAGAGCTCTGATTGGCTGGTTGCGGCAAGACAGTGAGTCTGATTACTGCAAAGAATTCATCAATGCACTTATTCATGCATAACATCAATGAAATAGTAAAGGTTTGGCGATAACATCATTGTGATTTCTCTCACTGCTGTTGCAAAGTACAATTAAATATAAAACATATATAAAACCACTAATCTGCATTGTGCAATAACACACCCTGTTTGTCTTGCACATCTGTATCATCTGCCTACTGTAGATACTATTAAAAAGGAATAGAAACGTGACTCCCCAGATAAGTGCCTTGACAACAAGTTCAAGCAGTTGCTCGGTGGTCTCACCTTTCCCCCAGTGACCTACGAACTCTATGTGGTCTGCTGAGATTAGACAAAGACAGATAAAGGCTGATGAAGAAAAAACTGCAGAATAGAGAGAAAGGCAATCCTATTGACTCTGGTCTCTGAAATTGGCTCTGTGTTTACAAGAGCCCATTAATTAATGATTTATACAATATTTTAAAAATGCTGAAAAAAAAGCCCATCAATATTATTTTCTAAATACTAAGATAGTGTCTGACCAACATGTCAAAAACTGAAGATATTCAGAAAAGACAAAAAGACAAAAAATCCTCAAAACAGAAATGTGAGGAAAGTCCATTTGTTTCAAGTAAAGGCTGTCATATCACAAACATATCTGAGCTGAGCTCTATCAGTCGGGGATAGCATATCTTATCTTTACCAGCTTAGTGAGTGAGTGAGTGAGTGAGTGAGGATAAAACAAGGTTGACATTTCCTGTTGCATTTACTTCATGGGCTGACTGTGTCTGAAGCACATTAAAACTGAAACGAGAGCCTTTTTCCTGGCCACTGTCTCTTCAGTCATCCCTGCAATTTGCAGTGATAAAATATAGTTTTATTACATTTAATATTTCATATAATGCTAACCTGGTAGATGGACTTAAATGCACTAAAATAGGGTATTACAGTACAGGAATACTGGTTGGTTTCTGGGACTGTCTCTATGCCTGTGTGTGTGAAAGAGACTGAGAGAGGTCTTTAGAGGTCTGTAAGTTGATATGTATGTCTTTTTTCTGTATGTTGACATATATCCTTTGAACAGTGTCTGAAAAAGTAAATATTATGTTGATATATGTATAGCCATGTTTTTGTTTTTTGTTTTTTTCCTTTACAATATAAGGAAAAAATAAGGCTTGGGATCACTTATAGTTATTACATTCCAAATTTCAATTTATGTGCACTCATGTCATTTTGAATAATAAAATCTATTGTTAAAGTCTAAAATATCCTGCCTCCATTACATATCTTTGTCACAAGAGTCTGATGACCAAAAATCAAGTTTCCTTCTGACTCTTTATCACAATATGGGAATGTCGATTAAGAATTCTGAACTATTCTTAATACAGCAACATAAGTATTACATAATGGTGGAAAGTAACTATGTAAATTTACTCGAGTACTTGTACTTCCATTTTATGCTCTTTATGCTTCTATACGACAACAATTAATAGAGTTTTTTTTTTTTAGTAACTTTTAAAACTAATATTACCTTACATATGATAAGTTTCTAAGAGTCACCAGTGATAACTTTTGGCTTGGGACTCCTTTCAACCGAAACGCATGCTCTCCTGTCATATATCACTGCATGCATGTTGAGTAAGCAGCACGAGCGCCACCAGGCAGAGAGGTGGGCGGGGCAGAGAGGCTACTATGTAGGGGGGAAGCGTGCCAAGGAACCAATGAAAGTAAAGTGGGTTCATGGATTTCAGCCAATCAGAAACGATTCACCTTTCACCTCAAAACCTGCATTGTGCCATAAGACCCCCTTCTAGCCGTCGTTAACATTCTGTGTCCACCTGTCTGGCCTCATCTATGCACACGGGCTTCTACAGAAAAATAAACTGTTTTTATCATGCAATAATAACACACACACACACACACACACACACACACACACACACACACACACACACACACCAGAATCCAAGTCTATGCCAAACTCTGAGTTAATCTGCAACATATCACCAACAGATTTAAAACTGAACCAAAGCAACTGCTGCATTTAACTTGGTCGGACTTCGACCAGTGTCTGGACTTAAAGATCGTTCATGAAATAGTAACCATGATGAACCAAGCCGCAAACTCCACTCATAAATTTAAAGTTCAGGTTTTCTGTAAAGGTTGAAGAAAAACTCATAAAGAATCCATTAAATCTGTCAGGAGCCATTTTGACCCATAAACAGTTACCACCGGGCAGCACTGTGCATCTCTTGGGGTTAAATATCTACTATCAGCTAAAAACTACGACCTGTTAACCATGCAGACTCTGCAGTGCACTGAGGTGAATGAACACTTTGTGTACGAGAAACATTAATGTGGGGTCAGTGTTTATGAAGCAGTCATATATTATCTTTCTAAAGGTGATGGCCGAATTTAAATAGTTCGTGGACTAATAAAACCACGACGGAGAAGTCGTTTTTTACAGTTATGCGTGCTCATCTTACCGTTAAACTGACAGATATTTGAATAGAGTTCGGGATGCTCCTACATTTCGATAGTACTGCATGAAATGAAATATAACATGGGTACATTTGTGTTCAGCATGCAGCAGAACAACTACTCAACAAATTATCATTAATGTGTATTTAGTAAGCCGACAAACAGTAACTTGTCAGAGGCACTTCACCTGTTAGCAGCTGAGCTCCCGGCTTCGTCTTCTTCACCACGCGCACCTAATTGTGGAGTTAAAAACTTCAACTTCCGGATAAAAGTTTCAAAATAAAACCCAGCGCGTTTACACAGCTTTATGGTGAAAAAAGATGCCAGGGCTAAATCGTAAACTATTACAGGTGCGTTATATGTTTAACTGGTAATATTTTAATTAATATACATTAATAATTAAAATCAAATTCTGTAACAGTAATTTCAGATTTTATTTTGATGGTGTAATGATTTTAACATTTTTTCACCTTATTTTGAAGGGGGGACTGTCTGTTTTCCGGTTCCAGTAAAGTTAGTAGTACAGGTTTGAAAGAAGCATGGCTTGGCTCTGTACCTTCAATCTGATCATACATTAACAGCTTCACAATAGACTGAATTAATCATTGTTATTATCAGAAAACTCTAGATGGATTTCTGCAATACAGCAAAATAGGAGACAACTGCTGTACAATCAACAAACCAGCTTCATCTCACAATTAATGTCATAGTTGATGAGTAGCAAGTATTATGAGATATGTTATATATATATATATATATATATATATATATATATATATATCACTTCATCTGACAGAAAGAACTGACATATTTTCCAGTAAAAGTGGTTAACATTTGTTAAGAGGTTGGCAATCGTGGAGACTGTGGTAATTTGACCGACAGAAAATAAATGACTGAAGACTCAATTTGGAAGTTAGACTTATGGGTTGTCTCAACTTGAGACATAATTCCTGATATGACTTTTCTATGTTAATCTGAGGATTTGTTTAATTTCATTTTTGCTAGATTGCATTTATTTCACTGATATATTTTTTAATACAGATTCAATACATACAAAAACTTAGATTAACGGGACAATATTGAATACAACTGGAAAGGTCATAATACCATGTCTCTTTTTTTTACAAAGACTAAATACTGCAGTTAAAGCTGCAGTGCCTTGAGGGAAAAGTGACTTGACCCACCTTAACTTAACCTTAATAGACTTGGGACTTGGGACCAAATGTCTTGAGACACATTACTACCATTTGTTAAATAATGATGCACTGACTGACTTGTTAATATACCATTATGCTTCTTCAATGTGAGGCTTGACAGCTACACCTGCTAGGTGACAGCAATAGCAGCTGTAGCCCTGTGCATTAATGTAGATAACTGTTTTATCTAGATATGTTTTTAATAACATAAATAGGACATTTAAATCATGAAAAATCACTTCATGAAAAGACTAAACTTATTTACTCACTGTGTCATGTATTTATATCATGTGTATTTTAATAGGGTCTCACAAAATTACAGTGAAATAAGACTTGAAGAAAAAAAAATCTATATACTCTTTTTCACAGGCCAGCCATTCTGAGAGACTACACAGTGAATAAGATAAAGTGTATAAAAAACAAAATCAGAACTCTTGTGGAGCAGCATAAACAATGCTTGCACCAAAACCACAGACAGAAATGAATAAGAATGCTACTCTACAGTGGAATGCTAAAATGTACAGATAAACGTAGCATTTCACAATCTTCTGTTGGGACCATCTTCTATAACACCTTTTAAAATGTAAAAACACAACAGAAAGAAATATGTTTTCACGTGTTTTAACCATTTGAAGCCTGCTTCAAAAAAGTACTTGAAGACATCCTGGACTAATGCAGATCAATCCACTTTTTTTTTTTTTTTTCATCGTTTTCACATTCCCGTGTAACTTTAAATACAGATAGAGTTGTTCCAGTGCAAACAAACAAAATGCATTTAACATATTTAACCGTCATTTAATTTAAAAGTAAAAAAAAGTTTAGTTCAGTTTATCTGCTTAGGGATATAATTTAATACCATCATTTGAACTCTGACTACTTGTAAAGGTACGATGATACCGGTAAGACGTTATGGTATTACATGCTGAAGTAGTCCATATTCAGTAGTGTGAGAACTATTTGTAATAATACCAGTGTTTACATAGTTTTTGGGGTGCATGTGGTTTGATGTTTCAACTACCCACAATACACTGAACACCTGGATTAATACTCGCCTGCAATGCTGGTATGAATCTGAATCATTAGAAATGTATGATTTTCTAGAAGGAGGAACCCATACAATATAACACTCGCCCACCAGGTACTGTTATTACTTTGTTTTTGTTTCCTTCAAGAAGCACTTTGTGACAAATATGACAGATTTTAAGACTAAATTTCTTTGAGTCTTTAGGCCAAGTTTACCTCTCACCTGGTTTGTGAGTCATTTGGTCAGGCTAGTGCAATCTATACAGTATTTTCACACAGTATTTCATTTCCTTTTAAAAAGCACTTCACAACAAACAGGTTGAAGTGCTTCATAGTCAGATATCTCAGGGTCAGCAGAAGGAGCAGTGAATCCCCCCTGTTAGGTCAGTGATTGCACCCTCTCTGGCGAGGCTCTGTAGGAGTTCAGTCTCTCTGTCCACATTGTGCATCGTCTCCTGAAGCATGGCGCTCATGGGCAGGTTGTCATAATAATGTAGTGGCGCCCACTGCTGGGTGAGGTTGTAGCCAAAGCCTGCCAGGCTGACTTCATCACACAGCAGACTGGCTAAATCCAATGCAGAGACACCTATAGTAGGAACATTCTGCAGGCAAGACAACAAAGACACAAAATGTAATGAAGGAGGACAACACTATTGTCATCATCTTTAATTAGCCATTGTTTCTTTCCATTCTTGACTCAAATCTGTTTAGTAAGTACTGTTCCAGAAAACCACCATCAATAATAGTTTTATTTTCTGAAATCCTGTGTGGCTTCTACTTTTTTTTTCACATTCCTTAAAAGTAAACGTTTGTGCAGCTCTAATTACTGCATTTGTAATTATAAAACTACCCAAATAATACATTTTAGAATTCCAATTTGATATTTTCCCATTCTTTAACATAAAGGATATCATAGATCACTGAAACACTTCCCTGTATACAGCCATTGTATGCTGGTTATAATCAGATTTGACATTTCAATGTACTGTTCTGTCACCTACTTGTACATACATAATATCTTTCTTTATTTCTATTTGCCTTTGTTAACATTTGCAGATCTTGTTTTTAGTCGTTTGTCTATTACTATGCCCATCTCTACTGGACCTGTGTCAGTACATCTGTCCTCGCATGTGTGCACATATTTGGCCAATAAAGCTGAGTTTTATTCTGATTAGAACAGATACTTCACAAAAATACTCATGTATACATTATACTGAGTGATTGTTACTGACTTTTTAAGCTCACATCAGCTTTATATCACATGAAAAATTAACTCATTTGAATTAACATATTTCTGGCAGTTTACATTTTAAGGGAAAACTGTTTAAATTGAAGAAAAGGCAATATAACCACACTTAACACTAGACAATGTATAAATGAAGGGCTGTTCAGCAAAAATATGTTCTTCCTGTCTGTACGGCAATATCCAAAACTGAACACAGGAGGGAGCCTCTCCTACACAACAAAATTTGGGCAGAGCCGTGTGTAGGGAGACTCAGCAGAAAGGGAGAGAAATTAAAAGCTTTGTCTGAAACTTGCTCCCTGTCAAAGAGGACCTAGTTTAAAGTAGGTTGCCACTTTGGGCTAAAGTGTGGTTTGAAAACATGACTTGTTTAAAAAAGAAGTAGCGCCACATTGTTCATGATGTAACTACATGAGCATACAGGACCATCAGCAAGCTGATTGACTCTTTTGGAATAATTATAGTTATTCTATAAACAGCCATATCATTGGATCGGATTCCTTGTTATCCAGCTTTGATAGGTCATAAAATTAAAACCACTTGTTATGGAGGAGTGCTGAGGATGAACTGATGAGACACACAGCCTGACAAAAGAAGCTGCTCTGTAGTGTGGTGGTACAGCACTAAAAAAGTTCACTTTGTTTCACCATGGTACATGGGCACAAAGTATATATCACCTCACTGTCAAGTATCTTGCAAACAGCTGCGTTTTGAAGCATTAACAACATGTTGTGTCTTTTCTTCACTGACTTGGAAAACAAGTGCAAGCACTGGCCAGATCAAGATCTTTATGACACAGGGCTTTATGCCCACTTTTGTCCATAGGGGTTGCTGGAATCAACAAAGAAATCGAAGTTAGCTTTTAATCCAAATATTTTCAAAACAAAATGTATTTTAAAAAATTCAGAAGTGTATTTATCTAACTACATGCAGGTGGTAGTAATGATATGGCCAATACATTTAAACAAGCCAGTTAAAGAATTTACATTTTTCCAGAAAGAAAGCAGGTTCATGACTCTGTTTATTCATTTATGAAAATATTGAGGTAAAAGAAGCAGTTAGCAACATGAGCAGCAGCGGCCGGAAGCTGAGACTTTGAATGGTGTCCAAGTAATTTGATTTTATTTATCCATGTGCTAGTGGGAACTACCTGGGTAAAAAGTGTCTATTAAACATAACAGACTGTATTTGACATTGTGTTGATTCAGTAGTCTGCAACGGCTATAAGAACAGACAGACAGATAGCGACAGAAGCATCTATTACCTTGTCCTTGCCCCACAGGCGTCTTCTTGGTGGAGGGTATTTTAGTAGATCCAGTGCGGTCTCTCTGATGACTTTGGGGTTTAGAAGTCTGAACCTGTGGACCTCAAGAGGGATTTGATCTGGAACCTTCTGCCAGAAGAAGAGCCAGTCCCACAGAGGCTGCAACACAAAGGACACGTCCTAACTGATGGTAGAAAGTGAAATCTCTTTCTCAAGTCTACAGAACAGCTTTGAACCTTGATCACACAAGACCTTCTTCTGCAGTGGCATCGTTAAAATTCATTTATATGTTGAAAACAATATGTGGATGATGCAAACTCATTAGATTCATGAAGCTACTCATCATGGATACCAGCTAAGAGAGAGAGTTTGGCCACGCAGTCATTAACAAAAAGTAAACCAAAGACAGGTGGAAGTACAGACTATTTACATTGAGCTGGCTCTGACAAAAACAGAAAAGAGGTACCGGTAATAGTTGCAAATCATTAACCAAATCCACTTGTAGATTTTTGTTACAGTTTAAACTCTACGTAAAGATGTACTTTGTATGTCAGCAAACAGTGGAAGGAAGTAAAATATGTCCATATTTACCACATTCAAATTATTTGCGAGAAGTACTGACTATTGTATCTAGAACTGCATGTGTGGCTGGACAGAATTTCCTATAAAATACATCAAACCCAATAACATATATTTCTTAATGATTCTTCCAGAAGCCATATTTGAATAAACTGCTTTATCATCGGATTGGGGACAAAGTTAACTAAATAAACACAGAAACAAATTACTCACCACAGTGAGCTTGCTGATCATAGCAGAGGTCCAGCTTATGTCTACACCTTTATACACCACAGCTACAAACAAAGTGTGTGGGTCTGTGTCGGCCCAGTGGAGCGGTGTGCCCTCTGGGTAGCTCATCCTGATGCTGGTTCGACTTCCAACGTCAACACTGAACTCTCCAAGAGGGCCACTGTTCAGCCTGAATGAGAGAGAAACCTAGTCAGTGATTTCTAATATAAATGAATGAGTCACATGACTTTGGGGTACACAAGCTGAGAAGTGTTGGTGACAATTACTATCAGAACATCTGACACTACAGTCAAAATGAAACTTACATTTTGATTCTCAGCATACAGGTTTTTAGTCAAGTAGGCTTTAGTCAGTTTCTAACCTGATAATGGTGTCAAAACGGTCGATGAGTGTGCCCAGCTCCAGGCCTTTGAGAATGCCTCCATTTCCAATGATCACACAGCGGCGACATTTATCTGATGCGTTTCCCGGCTGAAATGCGGAGTCAGAGTCTGGCAGCTGTAAAGGACAATTCACGCATATACTCATGAGGTTTTTATTATTTAAGTATGGTACATAGAATTACACAAAGATCTACTTTTGTGTTGCTTTCCGCCCAAAAGGAAAGTAGAGTCAGGATCTTTGTTTTACTGGGTTGCCTCAATGTAGGAATTAGATGTGAATTTCATTATTAAAAATGTTTTTGTCAGCTAAACTACATTCGCATGAGCTAAATGTGCATGTTCCTCTTTTCCTAAGTAAACTTCTGCAACTCCTTGCACAAGGACACCTAAATTGAAAATAAGTGATTTCATTATGAAGTTTCCATTCACTTGTCTTTTTTTAGGTTTGTACGACATTTAGATGGAGACTTTGGAAAATAACCTGAATCAGTCCCATTTCCATGCTGCTAATTACCGCTACTTAATTCTCTATCAAAATGACTTTGTACCATGTAGCTGATTATTGTGATGCTCAATTTGTGTCAAAACAGCAGTGTGTACTTGGGGGTCTTGGACACTGGACCACCAATCGTAGACAGGCAGTCCTTCAGCTTCAAGTGCAGCCAGAAGTGATTTTTTCACAAATCTAAGTTTTGTTTGAAGTTTCAAATCAACACTGTCAAAAGCACTCATACAGACATCCTATATACATGATGCCATCAATAAAGCCGGTGATAGTGTTTCCTTCTTTCTCAATTTTAAAGTTGTACCTCCATGTAATAAATGGAAATTCTTATAGATTCTTAGTATTTTTCCTAAAAAAAATGTGTATTTCAGTTCCTGCTCTGTGTCTACCAATGTTGGTTTGTCTGTTCCTTTTAAGAGAAATGAGCCTACCAGGTTTATCATGTTACGTCGGCTACGTCGGAAATATTAATTCGAAGCTGCAATTTTTCCTTCATTTGAGGGGGTTGTAAACCACTAAGCTTCATTCTGGAAAAATTCTGGAATGCTCATTCCAGACAAAAGGCTTGTTGCAACATAGTGGGGGTTGAAACGTTTAAAGAGGTTGCACTTTATGGCCACATATGAGATGATGTGGTCAGAGAAGGTAACGGGTGACATATTAGAAATGACCATGTAACCAGGGGAAGGGATTCTTAATAGACTGTTCATAAACATTATATCATATTGATTATACCATACTTGAGTGATTGTAGCAAAAACTTGGCAGTTACCAGTATCTTCAATTTGTGTGGGATTTAAAATGTTTTAGACAATGAAATAATACCCTTACCTTTACTGTAATAGCTGCGCCTCATCATGTTCATAAACAGTTCATTCCATCTAGAGATGCAGCTGCCTGATCATTGGTTGAACAGGTTTCTAATATAAAAGGAAACCAGCAGGCCTCTGTAGCCAGCTAGTTCTAGTCATCTATAAGCTACTGATGACTGTTAATGATGGTTACAGTTTACAGTTTATCCAAAACATACGATTAGAGCTGGATTAGATCTTTAACTGTGAGAACTGATGGCACTTTTAATAGAAATATGATCAGTAAAAATCAAATTAAAGATGTGTTTATTTTAAATGTTAAGATTAACTGTATCAAAAGTAAATTGCATGCTATCAGTTAGAATATAATCAGAGATATTATACATTTCCTTTTGATCAGTCATAAATGAATTATCTCTGCATTGTGAATCCAGTCAAAATATCACATCATTGTTTAACATAGCAACCCGCTACAAATTGAACAGATGAAGGGAATAAAACAGAACAACTCATAAGATGTTCCACTGGGAAACCTGTTGGAATTACTGTACATATTATCACTCGCTTATTGAATGTGTTGCAAGATTAACTGTTACTAAATCAGCTTCCTGACTGTGAAAAGAAATAACACATATGTTGTGACCACCCTAAGGAAATAAAAGATAGGAGAACAGAGAGCGCGGCAGAGCAGTTTGGAGCATGAGACATTGCGCACACTCTGTTCTCCTTGCAAGTAAAACTGATCGCTTGATTGTCGTTCTTTCTCTGTCTAGTCTTTGTTTTATGAATGTTTTAGGTGTTTCAACCTGACAAAACCATGGGTCCTGGCATTGATGTGACTTTGATAGGTACCATCCAACTTAACATTATTGTCCTAAAAAGTACCACTCCAAAAAAAAACAAAAAACAAAACAAAACAAAAAGAACTGCTCAGAAATGTTCTCCGGTCCACAACAAGCCAAATCCACAGAGGCCCAAACCCTCAACCCACAGGACTGTCGTCCTGGTGCCAGACACCACATGTACCCATGCCCTGAAGGGTGAGAGCTGTTTTGGTGGCATGAGGGGGGTCTGCATACTGTTAGGCAGGTTGGGGTTAAGATTTTACTGCAGTGGCTGATCTGATTTTACATTAAACAAATATAACAACAGCTGTGGCGTACCTGACTATATCTGCATATGCCGAGGCACCTTTCAATCGAGGTAGGCTTTTCCTATGTCATGCAAAGCTTTTGGTGTGTTTTGGCATTTCCATTTGTCACATTGTTTACTGCTTACTGAATTCCCCATAACTTGATGTCTTCGCGACACCTACTCCTCTCGTGGTCCATCTTCAAATAAAATAAACATATTCAACATTGCACTTAGACACCATAAAGTAAAAGGTTGTATTATTCACCTTTTTAAGAAGCTCCTCTACTTTGCCCTGAAGACCTCTGAACCCAAACGGTGGTGGATACTGGAAGAGATCGTCAGGGAATGGAATGTCTTTCCACAGGAAGGGCAGGGTCTCTTGACTGGAAGCGGGAAGGATTTCTAACAGGCTCTGCCTAGTTCTGTCTGGACGACACTGACCCTCCAAAACCCTGTGGACATACTCGTGCACCTGCTGCAGAGGTTGTGAAAAGAACATGTCAGCTCTAAAGTAGTGACGTTAAAATGTAATTTCTAAGCCACTTTGCTCTGATATCTTTAGATAATTGCCACTTTGGCTTGTAATTTTGTCTTTAAATTGCTTTTGTATGGTTTCTGTGTTTTCTTCCAATTTCAATTTAGTTGTATATATGCCCTTTCTTCATTTTCTCCCTTACTGACCCATAGTTCTGTCAAGAAAGAGTTATCTATATTAAAGTCCCAAAATCAGAACAGTGCTCAGGACAGGTGAACAGCCAATGGTAACATGATGGCTTGTTTCAAAGCACGTCAGGAAACTGACACAAAAACAAGTGGCGGGAGCCAGTCATTGTGTATAATATTACAAAGAGCAGTTTTCAGAACTGTCAAAGACTCAGTTTTTGTGGCTTTTCACAGAAGAGGAAGTTGAGTCAAAAAGTTCTGTGTTTTTTCTCTGAACATCAATCTGTGGCGATACAAAGTATTTTATTTTGGGATTTTCTGTAGTGTTGAGGCAGTTAGAACTATTATATTGATATTAATGTTCCACTGTGGCAACATAGAGTCATAATATAAAAAGGTTATTAGGTTATCCATGTTTATTTGTCATACAGCCTATGAACAAACTGAAACCACGTTGTGCTATATTTAGCAACATGGAAGATTAATACAGATTGTTCTTTGAAAGGTGTCTTTTTATCCAAGTTTCAATACCAGTCAGCATTCTTAATTCCCAATTTGATCAAGCCACTTCATGTTAATTTTAATTATGTAAGAAAAAAACTTTCTTTCTTCTGACAAACAGCCACACAAGTTTGTCAAACACTTTGATGAAGGAAATATGGCAAAAAAAAAATATTGTCTACATTTAGTCATACCATCCTACTCTACAAATGTACCTAAAAAGCCAGAAAGGTATTGGTAAACAATCATCATTCACTCAAATAATTAATAACTTATCTTATCACGCTAAATTCTAATTACAGTGTTTGGATCATTTCATTTGCGCCCTCAGATTAAATCAATTTATTTTCTGCCTACAGACCATTGTGCAACCATCTCTAGCTGTTAACAGCATAAGAAACTTGAGACAGAGTTTGAAGACTACAGAATCCAATCTATTATCCCATAAATGTCCCAAGTCCAGCTAAATCCCAAACATCACTTAGTGTCCTATGGAAACCATGGGTACCAAACAACCAGCCACTTATGTAAGAGCAACTAAACAGGTATCCTGTTGGGCGGAAATTAATCATTTGTTCAAGATGTTACATTGTTTTTTTTCAGCTTCACATATAACTTACATAGTCTCTCTGATGTTGACTGAGTTTGTTTGGCTTTTCTCTAGCTCCATTATGAATTCTCTATTGTTCATGTGTTTTTTTTTTCCCTTCCATTATATTGGAAGCATCGGAGTCAACATGATGGTCTGCACACTGCCAACTTTAGCTTCGGCTCTGAATGCTGAGAACAGTACAGCGCAGAACTTGAAGGCCGGAAAACTGTGCACCACAAAACGCCCACTCTCACCTTTCTATGGACAGGGTTGACATGCCAGTCGACAGGCTTCCTTGTCTCTGTCTCAATCCGTGGTAGAAAGACTGATACCAAACCCAGCAAACCTAAAACCAAACACAGCAGTAACACACGCCTGAACACACACACACACACACACACACACACACACACACACACACACACACACACACACACACACACACACACACACACACACACACACACACACACACAGGGATGGAAGAAAAGAAGCATCCGGTTAGAGTTTGAGGTCACATTGTTAGTGCTATATTAAATGCAATAAAGTGAATTTTTGTTTAGTTCACTGGCTGACATGCAGTAGTTACCCTGTGTCACTAATGACACAAAAATAACTAAGCTGTAAGAGAATACTGAAGTGTGGAATAAAATATCTGCATGACGTCCATGGGTGGGATCCTGTAATCCATGGATACATCACGTATTTGCATAGTGACACAGAGAGTCGCCCTGTTATCACGTCTGTTATCAGTGGTTTGATTGGTCTGATATGCAAACAATGCACTAAGGCCAATGTAAATGCTGTGCAAATTGACAAACATGAACACACACTTGACTTCCACTATTCCAGACTGGATGATGATAGTGATGGTGATGGTGATGATGATGATGATGATGATAATGATGATGATTAAAAAAAAAGGATTTGATTTTACATGCACATCATGTTAATCTTCCTTATGTTTATCTTTATAATTCTATACATTTTATGATAATAATAATAATAATAATAATAATAATAATAATAATAATAACTTTCCGATTCCCAGCACTGTTGCTCATCTGGATGTCATCAGAAGATCCTGACCTTTGACTCATAAGCCTTTCGTCTTAAGAACAAAAAGGCATGCAAGATGATAATTAGGCCATGGCATAAAGAGAGAAAACAGCTAACATGAGTGTGACTACCATAATGTCTTGTGTACCATGCTCTTAGCATGCCATGACAGAAGCAACAAGTTTTGTGTGTCTGAAGTGGTGTGACAAGTTGTAAGAAGAGAAATGCCAACAACCTATAGAGTGATAAACTGATAGTAGAGAAAAATCTTACCTGACCTGGTTGAAGAATCAGACTCTCAGAAGGAATGCAATAATGCATCCAGTGAGTGGCTGTTCTACAACTACTGTTCATGAACATAATTCACAGCATTGTTCTGTATAGAAATCCACATGTTCTGTTTTCATAAAGATACAACGTTTGATAAAGACATTGTACTGCACTGTATCATCTGTAAATTATTAGTCTTTTCAAACTAAAAGCATGGTTATTCAACTAAGCTTCAAGCTATTCAGCTCTAAATCATTCCAGGAGAGACCATGTGCTTGCTGGAAGAATGCTAATGTAACAATGATATGTTGCTGGGAAAATATGGTAATGACAAGTAAAGGTTCCTGGGGCACGGTGGCTCATCTGTCAGCAAATGTCATTAATGGTATAATAGCTATCTCATGGGGGATATGGTCTTTTCAGGCTTTCTCTAACTCAAGTTCTGCTCATGAAAACTGGAGGATGGCAGTATAACTACTTCCTAAACTGTCACAGAAGCATTTAAAGATGTTTTTCTCCACTCAGATCAGCTGTTACTTGATCATAGTTTGACAAACAGGTTTGACTTAGTGTGATAATTAATCTGCAAAACAAACACACAGCTGAGCTTTTCATTGTTGTTGCCTCAGGGAGAAATGGCAGCTTTTGTCTAAAAACAGTCCTTCAGACACATGATACTTGACTGTGCTTTGATTTAAACTCATGGCATTTGTGTTCACTTCCAAGCCTGTATTTTAGCTGTTAAAGTTGCCTTCTAAAGTCATAAATAAATATAAAGGCAAACTGTACTGAGCAAGTAGTCATAAACAAACTGGCAGTGGCCATAAATGATACTGCAGTCCTCCAGCTGTCTGTCTTGTCGGGTGTGTCTATCTATCCTCCACTGTTCAAAGGGAACGTTAGGAGTCTTTGTGCTATGTTATGTTTTGCCATCATCACCTGTTTGCAACCCAGCGTTTAGGAAGCTTCATCTTGATCTCATCCACATTGGATTCTGGGAACTCCTCTGGTTTCACTGCACACCTCTGGAGCCCTCTGGCTCTCAAGGGTCTTGTCCTGGACCAACAGAATATATTTCCCACATCAGTGAACAATGCAAGATGGGATACTAAAACAGCAGCAGCAAACAACTTACTTTTTTTAAATTAAGCTCAGACATCTCACAAACCAGCTGTTTGGTGTAATGCTGGCAGTTATGTTATGCAACGGAGCAATTTCTAATGGTGGGACATGCAAACTGGTGTTATGTTAACAGTTGTTGTTGGCACCTTTCAATACAAAGATTCTTAGGGATCATACTTCAACTGGAATGTAACTTTGTTGTAGCTTATGGCTCTACTTTAATCTTAATCCTATAAAGCCTGACACGTCAAAAAACAGCCAGAAAATTCTATTTTTTTTGGAACTGAGCCCCCCCCCAAATTTTTTGCCTTATCATTTTGTTTATGATATATCTTTTATATCGCATTTGATACATTGGCAACTTTCTGCTCACAACAATGTTAATTTTAGATACAAAGCAAATTATGCCCATAACATTATGAAAATATAGAACATTCCAGGCAGTTTTTCTTCTTGTTTTCTTTTTTACCAAACGCTTTTCACAGCCTTTTTATTTCATATTGTGGTCGGCACAAAAACACCTTCTGTTCTTGTTCAGGCAAAGATGCACCTCACACTTCTCACAGGAGACATGCGAGACGGACTCCTGTCTGATTGTGTCCCGAGTTGTTGCTGTTGGGACCTCAGCTTCCACGCTTGTCTGGGCTGCACTTTCAACTTGATAGTCTTCGCCATCACTGCTTTCTGAACTTCCATCGTCGAGTACTTTCTTTTTTTCTCTTCTTCCTCTATTCTTTTTGACATTACCAAGTAATTATGCACTGATTCAATACAGAACATATATTTAATCTAAAAGTAAAAATATAAAGGTTATTCTTACTGCATCTGTAAAGATTTTCCAAAAGTGTGTGGATGAATTAATGACAGCGGCCATTTTTAAAAAGCAAAACAAAAATTCATATAGACAGTGGAGATTTTAAAAGGTGCACTATATAGTTGGGGGGGGGGAATACATCTAGTCAAAAGATAAAGATCTTCAGTGATTGATCCTTTGTGCCTAAACAAACGCTTGGTTTTCATGCCACCTCTCTAGTTTAAAAATATGTCTATCTATAAAAAGAACTGTACTAGTGGAGTGTGATAGCGTTGTTATCATTGTTAACATGACTGATGAGGGCATCTTAACATGAAAGCAGTCTGTCAATGTCGTAGCTGCATGAGGTGGGGTTCAAAGTCCAGTAAGTGCTCATGTGTACAGTAGTTTTGTAGTAGTTACCTAAACACATCACTATTTACGACTGGTTCATGAAATATTAATCTTTACCTACCTAGTAACTTCATCTTTATCGAAGAATCATCTCTTAAATGTAGCTAGCGGGCTAGCAGCCACACAGTTGTGAAGCAGACACTCGAGCACAGTACTGGTACGTCAGGGCTGCAGTTATTTTATTTAAATAATTTAACCAATGTCTATGGGCCAGTACCCTTGCCTTCACTGTCGTTAGCAAAAACTATGATGTCCGACTTCCATGTCTATATTCAAGGGTATGACTTAACGTTACAATTAGGATACCTGCTACTGCTGAATATTTTGGGTGGTTTCGGCACAAAAGTGGTCGAAGAACTGGCCCTTTTCACGACACTGACGATGCGCATTACGGCCCACAGTGACCGACGCGCTGCTTGAACCAGCTACCTGCTAAGCAAACCGACGTGTTTCTGCCAGATCTGGTGGTTCAGCAAGGCGTCTATTGCATTTTTAAATTACATGGCCTACAAACAACATCCTGCGTTGGGGCTCGGCTGTCGGGATTATCAACTCCACTGGCAGTGAGCAAGGCAGGCCCAAATAGTAGCGTTAACATTGTGTGGCAGTGAAGAGCAAAACATACAAACAAAAAAACAATGCAGCTAAACTTCAGCACTTCTTTCTCCTAGTCGAGCCATTAACCGCTACTCTCACACGGAGGTGGGACCGTTAGCGGGCTCACTGCTCAACACCGAACGGTATCGTTAGGGGCTAACCACAACTTGTCCCCGTGGTACTGTAATCTATAATATCTTTCCTACGTATTGACCGATTGACTCACCCTTCAATGATTCTGTAGTTTATCCATGTCAAATCTCTCCTTTACAGTACAACTGATCAGCTCGTCATCCCGCTGCCCTTTATGCGAGCTACACTCCTTCAGCCTCCTTGTTCGTCGCCAGCCTATCAGCGGCCCGGACGGTCGGCATCATTTCCGCTCCTTCGTCCTTAGAGCCCTCAAGCGTCTGACATGTGAGGAGATCTTAGTACCAATGTGCTCACTTATTTAATTATTGAGCACAGAAATAGAAAACACTCTTAGGAAAAAGCATAACAGGTTTATTTCACCAAACAATAATAACATTTTTTCCTTTATATTTTCACTTTATTTTCATTATTAAATACAAAAGACAAAAAAAAAAAAAAAAAAGTTGTGTGCTAAACACACACAATGCATCCTTTTATGTATGATACAGGGACTTTTCAGGGATTTCATTCATTTCTAAGAGAGGCCATCAGTCACTTTTAAATCAGTTAATTCAGGAACAATCTCCATCAATCAACAAACTTGTCATTTGTCACATCAACCATATAAAATATGACTGAGACTAAACAAGTCATTCTTATCCATTTGTCAGAAATGGTACACATCATGTCCTGTCATGTCATAGAGGTGTAAGTACATCCACTCCAGCTCTGAGATGGTATCAGTTCACGTGAGGCAAGTTTTTACAGTATGCCTCATCCAACCAGTCTACCGACTGCAGTGTTTCCTCTCCTACTGCAGAGGCTGCTTCAGTTCAAACAGTCCTGTTCCACCTTTGACCACCTTCCCCACCACCAGGCAGGCTGAGGGGGAAACCAGCTGGTCATGTGACCCTGAAAAAAGAGGTTAAAAACAGACTTAACCAAAACAAAATGACAAGGGCAGGGGTCACTTATGGGTACAGGAGACAACTTAAAATCCACATCAGCGAGACGTTGTCATGAAACCTCAAGGAATACAAGATGGTTTAAAGCAACTGTAGTTTTTAAATACTATTCAGTGTTTTGCATACTTTGTTTTCTCTGAATTATCACTGTTATCATCTGTTACTCACCCAGCATGGTAGCCTGTTTGAGGAATTTGTAGCTGGTCTCAAATGTCATCTGCTGCAGAGGGGAGGAGTTGGACCGGATGGCGTGTCGGTTCAACGGCTTATACACACCTTCAAAACACATGTAATCTGCTACCAGTGACAGATGTCTGGGGTCCACCTCAATACCTAGAGACAGGCAGAGCACAAATGAAACCTGAGCGTTTTGTGGTCTGGCATCGGATGTGTGTGTGTGTGCTTGCGTGCGTTACCATAGACAGCAAAGACATCTTTGATCTCCTTCTCTATGACTTTCAGAGCCACTTCAATCCCATAGGTCCTTGCCATGGCATGGACCTCGTTGGAGTACAGTCTGTTGATGTCCAAGATCTGGAGGAGAAAATATGCAAGCTATACATCAACTTCTCTTTCAATCTTCTCTTTGTTTGACTCAACCACAAATATTTGCACGAGATTAAAATAGGTAGAAGAGGAAACGATCGGTGAAACTGTATCTGTTCCACCACGTGCTTATGAGGTGAAAATGTGACTTGACAAAATATATTTGTCAGTGTGTTGAATTTTGGTTGGTTGCAAGCGCTGCCCCGGTCATGTAACTTTTCATAACAATTTGCAGAAACAATATCTAAATTATTAATACACATAGTAAATTGAAACTTTAAATTCCTTAAAACCATCAACCATCTATAGTGCTTTCCAGATATTTTGATATAGATTTAATTTGGAATTTATGTCGATAAATGTTTAAAATATATATATGTAGATTAAATACTTGAAAGCAGCAACAATTAACAAACATTGTTATCTGCAGTCAATAAAGCAAACAAGAAGCCACCAGGATATGTTGATAAGATTATGCCACATAATCTTTGGTCACTTCTAAAGTGTGTCGTATGGTTTTTGTGCATTCCAAGATTAAGTTCTACCCACTTCTCAACAATTGATCTATCATCTATCTACATCATAATGCTTCAGAAAATGCACCTTTTTAAAAAAATAAATAAATAAAAAGGTATATAACATTATACTTCTTTGTCCTATCTGTCCTTAAAACCACAGTGCGGTCTCATCTTTAAACAGAGACGTGTGAACTGAAACCAAAATGTGACTGCCCACATACATCACTGTGCTTAAACATTTCATGCATGTTGATGCCCTCTGTGTTGAGAAAGGTCTCTTTCTCTCCAGTCTTTGTTGTGCTTTCACTGAGCAGGCAGCGAGTCAAGCCTTTGGTCTCCATGATGACAGCATTGTGTGCCAGTGTGGACAGGACTGAAGTCAGGTCGAAGTGCACCTTGCTCACCGGCAACACCAGGTCAACCTATGAAGAAGTTAAAGGGATCGAGGTTTTAACAGTAAACCAACGAGGAGGTCTAACAATGAAGACATCTTAAAGCTGCAGTCTGGTTTAAAACCAGCATAATCTTATCTACCCATGAAGAGGATACAAATGAGTTTAATTTTGATTGGCTGGTATGTGGCCATTGACAAATTGTGTAATGTCTGACACACCGACAAACTGATGTACCAGTATGGAGACATCGGTAAGGACAGCAACAGTATGGTTTAAATATGCTCATTGAACTTGTGTAACCAATTAAAAAATGATGAGCCATCATATGAGCACCGCACGCATTTAAAGAAGAGGAGGTGTGAAAAACTTTTACATTAGTTTGTGTATGTCTGAGAGACAGAGAGGGGGAGTGTGAGGTAATTCTCTGCCACAAAGTCAGAGATATGAATTATATGGCACCTTGCAGCACTACATTATCTGTGTTTTGCTGTGCGATTGTGGTCACAAAGGGCAAGTGACTTCCTACTATCAATGGTTTGATGTTTAGTCAGAAGAAAAACCATGCACATTGCAACAACTGCAATACAAAACCAGCTTGAGCTCAGTGACGAGGTTAAATGAACAAAGTCACTCAATATTTTATACAATTTTCTTTGTAATCAGACTACTACTTATATGCATTTTAAATAGCTTTAACTGTGGAGTCCTTATGGCACAGACAAATAAACTTGGTAAGACTGTGGCTACACCTATGGTAGTGGAAGTAGGATGTCAAAAGGGCTCTGAGTGCCCCTACATTAGATGACTGTCTCTATAGAGGACAATGTTACACCAATCTAATGCATACAGTGCACACTGCAACCAATACAGTTGCGTTGCATTGTATGATTCCAGTGCCCTCAGGATACACATACCATACATGGCTCATTGTTGGCTTCGTACCCTTCAGAACTCATCTTTCAAATAATAATAAGATGAATTATAGCCTGCCTTTTTCCATAAGTCCAACCTAAAATCTGAACATTTAAGTTGAAGGAGTCATATGCTTGTGTAACACAGAAAAACTCACCTCACACCAGAGTTCATGCTCGACATCGTAGCAATATCTCTCTATCGCCGAGTTGGACTGCAGAACGGTGTTTACTCTCATCTGATTCAATGTTTCTTCTTCTCCTACTCTCTTAGCTCTTTTGTTCTTCTTCTGCTTTCCCAGCCCTGCAGACTCGGGCTGGGTCTCCTCCAGAGTATCCTCTGCTTTCTCTGACGCCTCCTCCTCTTCCTCCCCCTGATCTTCTTTATCCTCGCCATCATCACCTCCGTCCTCCTCCTCACTCTCATAGTCCACCTGCAGAGTAAAGAGGAGATGGGCATTAATCATTTTTTATTTGCTTCATTTAGGATTTATTTCTTTACATTTATAAAACGTAATGTGATAAACGTCACAAAATACTTCCTGTGGAATTTTTCTGGCTCTACATGGTTTGACCAGCACAGCTACCTGCATGAAGGCATGTCTTTAACTGATGATGTGCTTAGCTTGTGTAGTGGTCAGAGGAGCAGCTGTAAACACTCTTCCTCTCTGTAGCACTATTGAAAAAAGGCTCTAAAAAGCTCTGTTTATTCATTGGCAAACACGTTTCATTCCCTATAAATTCTTCACATTAAAATCCTTCATTATTTAGTTATTTAAATGCTTTTTTATGAGGCAGCAAAATCAGGAATTGTTAGGCTTCTACCTGCAGTAACTAAACATAACTCCCCTAACAGCTGAAAGTAAACATGACGAAAAATGTAAAATACAGCGGATATCCGAACATAAAAACGGGGACACTGGAGATAAACGACACTAGAATGCCGAATGTGTACACAGGCATAAGTTAAGTCTCCAACAACACAGGCTCATTTATGGGAGAGAAGGTGGGCCTCTTCAGGGTGGGGCAGGAGCATTTTGGACCTACTGCACTCCGGGATAAGGTCCATCTTGGGTGTGGCTTGGTTGAACTTGATGCAGTAAACCTCATCATGATCAACAGAATCACACTAAAGAGGTTCTATTCTGCTTTTTGGGGTTTAGTCTATGCTTTATTGTGTTGACACCATCTGAGAAAAAAAATATATATTTTTTAATTTCAAGTATGTAAATCTATTCTACTAGGACCCCCAAATAAAAGAAGAACCGGAAATAAGCACAATATAACCCCTTTCATTTTACAAGATCATACAATGTTCTGATTTCTAGAAAGAAGGAATCTTTCTTGCAGTAAAACAACTGTCTAAAGTAACTTGTCTTGAAGTAACTTGTAATCTGATTCTATAAATCAGAGACAAATAACAGAAACATAGACTTTAATATCTTTGAAACATCCAGGTTTAAAATCCAACAAGGATGATATGAACGTCGCTGTGTTTTAATATTTGTAATGTTTTTAAAATACAAAATGGTCAACGTAGACAAAAAGAATGCATCTGCAGATCTCATATTTGCAGAAATACACAAGCCAGGACAAACTGAAACATGTGAATCATTGCTTAAGTGGGGTATCTACATTTTTCTTGTCCAAACTAGTCAGTTGCTTTAGCTGTCACCGCTTGTATATCAGGTGAAACTGTCAACCCATAAAGAAACAGAAGATGCGTTTTCAGGATAATAGACGGATTCAGCTGAAACACACAAGTCACTGTATTTACTGTAATACAAAGTATTTCATCCAATTTCATACCTCCTCTTCCTGTTTGTCTTTTCTCTTGGCATCTGAAGCATCGGCGTCTCCTTCGTTTGCCTGGTCATCAACAATCTCTCGATCCTCTTCTCCCTCTCCGTCATCCAACTGAGGAACGTCGACATGACAAAGATAATTCACATTTTTTTGGTATTCAAGGAAAGAAAAGTTTAAAAATGAGCAACACTTATCCTAATAATCCTATAAAGAACTACTGAAATGAAAACACAGACCCCTGCTGTGTCAGCTGTCGCATCACCATCATGCTCCCTATCCCGGAGGGTGGCCTTCCTTGTTTCGACGGCGATGGAGGCCAGCTTGGCACTGCGCTTCTTAATGGCTTCAAGGAGGAGACGGAAAAACCTGGGAGAGCAAACAACCAAACAACGTGTAAAACAGATAAGGTGAGAGGTTAAAATCAAGATATGTCTTAATACATTCCTGTACAGGCCTTACATACACACACACACACACACAGACTGACAGATTCACACACCTTGTTTCCATGAAGTGGAGGATCTGGTGTGGTGTTAGCAGCTTATCATCACTGTAACGGTCAGGAGGCAGGAAACTGAAGGTGACTTTGAACGTCCGCATCCTTTGATTTTCGATCCGCAAAGTTTCTACCACTTCCACCTTCTGCAGCACCTGCTCATACCCGAAACACACACGCAGTGTTGTGGTGGGTTCTAGTTTTTAACGAGTTAAGCATATTACAAGCACAGCTGAAACACAACTCCAGGCATGTGCAAACACAAAGTGAAAAGAAAAGAAAAAAGACATAAGATGGGAAAGATATGAACAATTAGGTTTACAAAGGTATAATACCAGTTTCATGTTTGATAATCTTTTCATTTTACAACATCACAGTATATTGAATTAAATAACTAATTTTATCATGATAAGAACAGAAGAAGAAAAAACAAGATATTTATAGACATAAAGACACATCGTTACCTCAGCAAGACAGACTCTGGTGAGTTTCTTACGGAGAATCTTTGCTCTCTTCAAGGCTTTTTTGTTGTGGAGCACTGGAACGCTCATCATGGGAGTTTTAATGTTGGAGCCGGCCACCATCAGGATCTCCCTCAGTCTGCGAGACAGACAGAGTGTGAGACACTGAGGTACAGTCCAGTGGAGGGCAACTCAGGGAAGAGTAAGCAGACAAAAGTAAGACATTCTGATGTAGGTGTTTTAGGGACATGTATCTTTTTTTAAATAACTCTAGTCAGTCATGAATGAGATTTACAGAGAAAAAAGTTAAACTGTCACATGTCAGACTGAGCCTGCATGCGCTCATACCAAAACGTATTTAATTCTCTGGATTGAACAATCCACAGCGAGGCACAAACATCTGGACTATAGTTCTGCCCAACAGCTTTGTTTGCTCTGTTATCTTAACAGGTCACACATGTAATGGATTTCAGTTAAAAAAATACGTATCTGCAAGCCTACAAGCATTAAAGATAAATCATGTGTAACTGGCTGAAATGGGGAAATCACCTTGTAGACATTATACTTTAACACATGCATTTTCTACATTACATATTTGACAAGCCCGTGCCCGTTAGTGCTATGAGCAGCATAAACTTTGTCCTTTTGTTTTGGTTTCAGTTTGTGAGACACTTTTCTGCTGCTGTTGAATCAAACTTTTTCTGGGACGTTTTAATCTGTATAGAGATCATGACAGTGAAGCGGCTGCTTACTCAGGTGCTGATCACTGACAGCAGAATGCAAAGTGGAAAAAAAAGTGTTGCACACACTGGCTCCATATCAGGCCTTCTTAAATATCAAGCCAATAGTGGTTATGACTCATCTGCTGTAACCGCTCATCTCCCAAGGTGCTCGGTGCAGTTGCTCTTTAATTGTGGTAAGAATGCTGCACGCCATTTTCAGCCACATACTTTCTTTACATCATCACTTTCCTGCGGTTGAGGCAGACAGAAATTATAACATGGGAACAAGTTCATTTTTTTTTAATACTTACTTTTACTTTAATTAATTCCTTTACTTGTTGTTTAGATTTGATTGCTAAGGTGCATTGTACAATGTCTATAAAATAGAGAGATTTAATATTTCATATAGAAAAATAGACTTGCATATTGGCATTGGTGAAAACTACTAAGAGACGCAGCAAAATGACCCACACTTCACCTTGAAACCACTTCTTATTTTAACACATTATTTCAACAGAGTCATTGGAAGCTCTTGCCCACTTTGTGCTCTGCAGAGGTCAAAAAGGAAGCAAGGAGGATTTCAAGACAGCAGCGTGGCACAAAGGCGTGTATTACATTTTTTAGTTTTCGTATCTCAGTTCATTGAAATTAACATTTACCAGAATCTTTGGCACACTATAACACTGTGTTGAAGTTCCTTTTCACATGGCGAGCTTATGCTAGCAAAAAAGGCAGACAGTAACTACTGCAAGGTTAAAAAACACGGCCCATGTTTGAGTCAATCCCGACAGTAGCATTGTAAAATACATGAGTTTTGTAAAAGGACACAAAGGCTGAACCATGTTTAAACGAAACACTTGCATGTAGACATTTATAAAACTTTCTAAGGCTGCATATGTTGTGATAATGTGATCATATGCACAGCAAAGGCAAATAATGAGCTACGTGTAGAGGAGACATTACCGAGGGATTCCCAAAGTGACGTTCATCTCTCCTCTGCCAGCAAAGTGGAAGGTGTTGAGGGTCATCTGTGTGGAGGGCTCACCTATGGACTGAGCTGCAAGCAGACCTACTGCCTCACCTGGATCACACAGTGACCGCTGCCACTTATAGTGCAACAGCTGGCGAAGGCTGAAGACAGAGAGAGACATGGGGCTTATTTCAAATCACAAAAAGACAAAACTGAAAAAAAACAAACATTTTGTTGTGTTTAAGTTCATTTCTTAATCAACAATCATTATTCCAATGGGTTTTCATTTAACACCTCGACCATACTCCCTTCCTGAGGACAATATTTGCCATTCACTGTATGCTCTAGATATGATGCGACCGTGTGAATGTGATTCTGACATTCACTACCTGTCGGCGTCCAGGCTGTCCTCTCTCAGACTGCCTCTGTTCTGCAGGTATTTATCTGTGATGCTGTGAAAGTTTTCAGACACAGATCCGAAGCAGACGTCCGGCCTGAACAAGCTCAGAGAGGGCTCGGGGCAGCGCGAGGACTTCTTGCTGTATTTAGATCTGCTGGCCTCATCCAGAGAGTGCCACTGCTGTATGACCTGCGGAAGGCGGAGAGTTTCAAGTTCAGTCCAACTGGGTTAGACTTGAGGAACAGAGTGTGCCAGCAAACCTGACTAATCTTTTTTACATTTAAATGTGTTGGTTGTTGTCTGTATATACCTGCTGTACGGCCGCATTTCTGCCACAAACATCTGGCTCTGTACTTCGTTCAGTCTGGTTCAGTTTGGCCAACTTCTTTTGGGAAAATAGCAAGAACGCTCCTGACAGAGATTAAGACACAAACATTACATGAATCATTTTCACACAAACGCTGAACAAATGTAGCATATACAACACTTCAATTTCTGGGATTCTGGATGAAATTACCGACGTCCTACTGAAAAATACCTATTCTTATAGAGTTACTCCTCCAATTGTCCATGTTGAAGTGTGTTTACAGGTCTTGAGGAGTACTACTGCATACGTTAAAAAAGTAGTAGAAAGCCTGTTGCGGCTCCAGAGCAAGCTGCGTATAGTGATAAAGTGCTACCAGTGGTATCATACAGTGGTTAAGTTGCACTGTGGGTAATGTAGGCAGAGGGTTTTGGAAAGCAGGCCACATGTCGAGCATCAAACTCTTATAACACTGCTGGACCCATCATGAACAGTTTAACAACAAATGATTCAAATCGACACAGCAGAACCTGACATATCCACCGAGCGACATCACTGGAGGCAATTTCTTAGATTACAGCAGCTTCCTCTGAATCCACAATACTACAATACTACAGTAGAATGCAGCAGAACCCACTGGGACTTCATGTGAAGGACTGGGTAAAATTGGTGGCGTAACAGTTGTTAACATGAGAACGTCATGATTACAGCAGTATGGATTCATAGAGCAGTAAGTTTAAAGTCATATTTAGTCAACTTAAATACATATCTAAAAATCTGATTATGAATCAGACAGATGTGCTTGTGCCTTACTACAAGTCAAACTTTGCTATTTACCTCTCCGTGGACATGCCACCTCTCTCTTTGTTTTCCAGCGCTGGATAGCTGCAAAGTGCTGATTGGCGGTCTGAGGGTCCAAACGTGCCAAAATCTCATCCAGACCCTGGGACCTCCTGATCACCTAACAGGAATGTGGACACACACGGCTGTTTTTTTGTTTTTTTTTCTGTTCAGGTTAATTTTCTACCAAAAGTGTTAGAATGTGTGTTGTAATCCATCTCTGACTCAAACAGTGAAGACTTGACAGTCTTTAGACAGAGCTGCTTTGTGCTGATTGAAAAGACTGTGTGAACTAGAGGTGAGCACTATTATCAAAAACAAACAGCACTGCCAGGAAGGAAGTTCGTGTGTGCACCGCTATAAACAAACAGAACCACACAAAGAGAAGCTAAATGGATTCATTTTCGATTCATCTTCTACACGTGGCTCAAAATTAAAAATGGGAAATTGTAAAATATTACAGTACATACAGAACAATATTTTAGTAATCATACCATACTAAAATGTGCCACAACAGAAGGGCAAATTCAGATAAGCCAAATTAGTAATTGAAAATGTACTGTGTCGAACATTTTGGATGATTTTAAAAATTAAAAATCTGTATCACTCTCTTGTCTTTGTGTTTAGCAGGGTGCTAAAGCCAGGATCCTGTTAGCCTAGCGCAACATAAAGACTTGAAGCAGCGGAGAACAGCTAACTCGATTTTGTCCAAAGTTCTAAAATACACTTGCTCACACCTCTAATGCAGGGGGTATTTTTTTAGCGTTGGTAAGAGTAAGTTAATCACTTCCTGCTGCCTCCAGTCTTTATGCTCAATCCTCTGTAACTGACGCACTGCTGTGAGAGTAGCATCAAGATTTTTATCAACGTATACGAAAGGTAGATAACGTGCATATCTTATGAAATGTGATTGAAAATATTACTACAGAGATTAATTATAAGGTTTACATTTACATTACTGAACGTCAGAGTAGCATTAGTCAGTGCAGTAGTGCAGCTCATCCCACTTAATGTTTGTGTGTAGTACATATTTATCCCCAGTGGCCATGTTAGAGCACCACGGGGCCCATGAACTACATCCTCACTGTTGCAACCGTTTTGGCCAGTGGCATCCACTGAAGAGGAAGCACTGAATTTGACAAGGCTGCAGTATTTTTAAATGCTAATGGAGCCAGTAGTTTAGCTGCAGTATAAGATCAGTTCAAGTCAGGTTAAACCTCTGTTGACTGGAACAAAGAAATGTGTTTTGATACACCACATTGCCATCGTCAGGAGCTGTGGTTAAACCTGCGCCCAGTTACTGGGTTGTGTAGGAATCTCCCCAATCAGAATAATGAAAACTGCAGCTGTGGGTTAACCAGAGTTTGTAGTAATAGAACTCAGCGTATACAATTTCTAATCTTTCACAATTCATGAACATTTATGCCAAACCAATGTGCAGTGTATTGAAAATGTGTATCTTTAGTCCTAGTTATAGGATAGAGATTATCTGACTTCAAGAGGTCTATATTTCTTATTTTGTGTTCTTCAGTATCAAAGTAATCAGAGAATTGTTGTCTGAACATCTGTGGTGTTAATTTACCAAAATTCTAAGAGAATATGAGGCTAAAGCTTGTATGTAAACATGTTTGTCCACCAAATCAAATTGAAACTAAAAAGCTACAATCAAATCAAGTGTAAAATAAGAAATGTGGTGATCTTCTCATCATTTGTTTTTATAAGATATGTGCACTCATCAAGGTGTTCTCAACAAAGCAAAAAAACAGACTGAACCATCAGAAAGACATAAACAAATAGACATAAAAACATGTTTATATATGCAAAGTGCATTCAGACCATTTTCTTGTTGTCTAAAATTCCAACAGCCTTCTTTACGTGCATGTGATGATTCATGACACGTTCACGCCATCTTTGTGTTTTGTTCTCCTTTACCTCATAGTTGTCCTCTATGAAGGGGAACTGTCTCGGCTGGAGGAACTGAGTCTTGGGGATATCCAGGCCATCTTCACCGTACAGGAACTGGACCACAGATCCATCGCTGTCCCTCACCGTCAGATCGTACTGCACTACCAACCCCTCCAAATGCTTTATGACACATCTGCAATATAGGTATCAGGAGGGGATAATGCAGTCTAAGATGAGTTCCTTCAGTCTGGAGTGGTTTTGTGTGAGTTCACATCATGGCGATTTTATAAATATGCTCCACTGGTTCAGATATATTTCACACTACAAAATAATGAATACAGTGGCTCCTTTGCAAAAGCCATGTGGGAGCAGCACATCTGTGATCTCAGTTTCTTAAGTGTGAGTTTAGTATTAGTCAGTGCAGTTGCGCAACTCATCCCACTTAATGTTTGTGTGTAGTACATATTTATCCCCAGTGGCCATGTTAGAGCACCACGGGGCCCATGAACTACATCCTCACTGTGGCAGCCGTTTTGGCCAGTGGCATCCACTGAAGAGGAAGCACTGAATTTGACAAGGCTGCAGTCTTCTTAAATGCTAATTTACTGAGGAGTGGTCATCATGGAGTCAGTAGTTTAGCTGCAGTATAAGCTAAGTCAGGCTAAACCTCTGTTGACTGGAACAAAGAGGTGGTCGTGGATGTCCAGATTATGTACAGTTATAAGGTACTCGGGGCAGAACTGTTAGAAGGCAGTGACATACAGTCATAAAGACAGCTCTGAGACACAGCGTCATACTGCTTGCCCCTGCTTCTGCAAACATCAAGCTGTTCTGACCCATGCTCACTTACACAGCGGTAAACAATGTAATCCGTCCTGGCCGTCTGCTCCAAACAGCATAAAAAACACAGAATAGGAGCAACAATCTGGAAACTCGAATAATTTTCTCTTCTTTCTCATCCAGGACTTGAATCAACTAAAATCACATTCATTACTTTTCCACATTGCATAGGAACCCCTTTGAATCATATCAGATGTGAATGCATTGCCTTTGCACACTCATGTGACCACAATTTAAAGGCGGTTTACGTTACCTCTGCAGGTATCCTGATCTCGATGTTTTCACAGCTGTGTCAACCAGTCCCTCTCTGCCAGCCATACAGTGGAAGAAAAACTCCTGAGCACAACAGGATTATAAGAATAGTCACGTATCACGAAGCTGGAATAAAATGTTTGTAGAGCTTAACTCATTAAGTCACAGCAGGGGTACTCATAAAAAGGAGAGTTTTTATGTGAGCCATTTGGCATCCCTGTTGACAAAAATCAGTCCACTACACAACATTTTCACACTCTCTTCATGTACCTGTGGTTTGATGCCTGTGAGGAACCTTCCTGAAACAAAGCCCCCAGCACCGGGTGCAGGGTCGTATGGCTGGAAGCAAGGCAAGGATTTCCCAGAAGGCATCAGTGGAGGCCTACGGCCCTCCAACTCAATCTGACCTAGTAGACATGAAATCTGGAAAACACACAGGCACACATATGATTTCATGACATTTTACTGAATAATAATAATCAGTACAGAATGATGTAAGGATAAATTTAAGGTGAGTGTGTTTGTGTGTGTTTCTGGTGGTGTCTGGGGGGGTACCTGCATGGTGTTTACAGTAGATCCCTTGGCTCCCGATTGGACCATCAGCTGGAGGTTGTTGTCTGGGAAAGAGGTGTGGAGTCCTACAGGCATGCACACCTTTGAACACACATGACACACTCCTTTTAAAAATTGTGCATTTTGGAAAATGTAGTCCACTTATTGGATAAAGTGAAGCAAAAAGCTAAATGAAATTATACACAACAAAACTGCCAGACTCAAACAGGAACTATAAAGTCTATTTTGAACAGTACTCCTTTGCAGCACATCTGAAAATCAGTGAAGAAGAGGCCAAAGTGGAATGATGACAAATGAAAGGACAACACAGCAGGCATGCACACAGACTTGCCTTCAGACTTGACATGTTTCACCTTGGCTAGTGTTAGCTGCATTGGGCTGTTATTGTTATTTTTGACATAATGAGGGAGAGGTGCACTAGCATCAACAAAATAAGTGACACATTCTGACAACACAGCTACTCTGCCAATCCTTGCAATGTTTAATTGTCATTTGACGGGCTCTTACTGCTGTTGGACTTTTTTTCACCTAACCTGAACTTGGCACGGCCTGATGAAGTGGCTCATTTGGCTGTGTTTGTCCTGCATATCAGTGGCTTTGCGCAATTTTGGTACTACTCCAAGTATTCCATGGCTTTCACCATAAGCAGGTTTGAGTGAAAGGAAAAGTCAGGTGTGTTAGTTCCAGCCATGATTTGACGGTTCTGCCCAGGCACACATCTGTCGGGAATGAGATGAATGCCATCTTGAATGTAACGCTTGCTTGTATCACTCAGGTACTGTCTCCTACAGACAGTAGAAATGTTGAAAATATCCAATCAACAATGTTCTTGTATATAGTTCAAACTGACTGAACTGGTCTAAACACAGTACAATGAACACATTTCATGAAAAAGGGAAATTTGTGGTTTCTACTTGTTAAGTGTTTGAACATGGCATAAACACTGCAACATGGAGGTGGGAATATTGGATTTGATGGTGTGAAATGTCTGTGCACATGAGGAAACAACACAGACATGTGGTGTTGTTTTGTTTGAATAGTTTTTGAATTGATGCAATGCATGAATAAAAAGGAGACGAGAATGTTCGATAGTTATTTAAAGTAATACCCCCAGAGCAGAAACATCTTTACACCTGGAACTATCCTACAGGAACTAAGCTGAATACAGATATTCATCCCAATCGTTTTTCATTTGACAATGCTGGTACTGTGCGAGCCAGTGGGAGTAATCAGAGTTAGTGCATCAGTCACTGTTTGATGTGGTACTGCTAACAGTAGTGCCACTTACCTTGTTAATGTCATTGTTCACTTGGTTGGCCACTTCCTTGAACTTGTGGTCAGCCATGCTGAAGTCCCTCTGGTCTGGGTTGAGGTGGGCGTCCTGCCAGCGACTCTGAGCCTCAGCTTGATCCACATTAGAGGGCAGGTTGAAGGCGGCCTGGATCGCCTTACAAACAAAAAAAGGAAAAAATATGCTTTTCATACGAAATAAGAAGATCGCCAATCATTTTAACCGAGATGTATTTCACTGAAAGTAGCTTTGACTGATACTTTTATATGAAGGACAATGTGAAAACAATGTGACAGTTTAAAAAACCTACAGAGAGTTATCACTTAAATCTGCAGCTTCACTTGGATTTTCTGAGATTTACGGTGAGTTTCAGCTCATTGTTTGGCTGTCCTGCCACAATTTCACAGAAAACAGTGGAACATTTAGCAGTTAAACAGCCAGACGCCCTAAGGTTTCCAGTCATAATTAAAGCCACAATGTAAGAATGAGAAAAATTCTGACTCTGGCACCAACCATATGGCTGTTTGATTAAAGACAAACAGCCATGGATACTGCCAAATCCACTTAAAACACTAAGATATAGAGCTATAAAAACAGACTGCACCAGTGAACATGCAGTGTTGACTGAAGAATAGTACTCAAAGCTCATTAAGTGTTTGTGTTTGTGTGTAGTACATATTTATCCCCAGTGGCCATGTTAGAGCACCATGGGGCCCATGAACTACATCGTCACTGTTGCAGCCATTTTGGCCAGTGGCATCCACTGAGGAGGAAGCACTGAATTTGACAAGACTGCAATACATTTAACTGCTTACTGTGGACTAGTATGTTAGATTTTATGAGGAGAGTTTATTTCCCCAGAACAAGCTGGTGTTTTAACTCACTTTGGTGCCAATCTTCAGTGATTCTTGAATGATTTTCTTCCTCTGCCTGTTGGCGCCCGGTTTCACCAGGATGTCTTCCACACCTGGACACAAATATAAGTTAAGGTCACACAATACCCCTTCTTCTAGCTTCTATTATACACTAAAACTGACAAACAGAAACCAGTGACGTTGCAATTAGTCAGAAAGACAACAAATGGCACCGGTGTGTGTGTTTGGTTTACTGTTTACTGTCATCTGTATCTATCTCACCCAGAGTAAAGCCTCTGTACAGCTGCAGGTAAGCAGTGAAGAGTCGAGCCAGACAGCTGAGCAGTTTGCCACTGGTCTGCCCTCCATACAGCTCATAGCAGCAGTGGACCAGACCATAGGCTGAGGAGCCGTAGTGAGCTTTGTCCAGAACCCCCACCAACAGCTCGCCCTCACGAATCACCACCTTAGAGGCAAATACATTTAAAACATCAATCTGTCGGATACTTTATCAACCATTTTTAAATTCTTCAATATGGTGTGTGTGTCTGTCTGTCTGTCTGTCTGTACCTGTGAGTCACACATGCTGTCAGGTTTGTAGCCTGGAGCGGCTCTTGGTGGGACTTGGATCCATGCTTTACTGGGGATTTTTGATTTGCCAACCAGGTTAAGAGGCACAGCATTCGGTGGGATTACATTCAGCAGGAGTGTGGACACCACCTACGGGAAACAAAACACTCATGACACAACTGAGCTTGCAGTGGCATTAAATTATTTTAGATACAGTTGTGTTTTTCTGGAATATAGGACAAGATAAAAGCTGAAGAGTTCCTACTGAAACAGAGAGTTAGAGGTTCAAATACCGACCTGCTTTCCTGTCCACAGTTGCTGTGGTTTTAGGATGGCTGGTGGCAGCAGTTTAACTCTGCCTGGTTTGTCAGTGAGTCCTCTGTACACCAACTCAATGTATTGGACTCTGGTGAAGAAACAGCCTCTTATCGTCATCCTCGTACCCGAAACCATGTGGTCCTGGATGAGACCTGCTAAAGGTTTACCGTCCTGAAGACAGAGAGAGAAAATGTAACATGACATGTAAGTTTGCTTTTTAATAATTATCTAAAACATTTACTCATAGAAAACAGCCTTCAAGAAGACCAGTGTTTGAATAAAAAACTTAAAATATCAAATATTCAACACTCAGTTGTCAAATTTTAGTGGGCGAATAACACCACCTACTGGCCAAAAGTTGCCATATCCCTTACAAACACCTCACCTTTTTTAAATCTCCAGGTAATATATTTTGGACATAGTCACATTATTTATTGCAAACAGATCAAATCGCCAAGGCATACCCTGAAGAGCTGTCTTCATTTTGATAGCAGTTTGTCCTTATTACGTGACCTTTTAGTGCGAGCTAAGTGGCATTGAAAAGGGGGCAGGTGCAGCCCCACTTCCAACGATACTGTTCCTGTTTGCAAGATGCATTACTGGACTGCACCAGGTGTCGGTGAACATTCGCTCAGTGATAACCACTCTCTAGGATTAATCAACATTATCGGTGTCCACTGCAAATTACTGGTACTCTTGACTGGTTCGCTTAATCTTACTAAATGTTTGTGTTTGTGTGTAGTACATATTTATCCCCAGTGACCATGTTAGAGCACCACGGGGCCCATGAACTACATCTTCACTGTGGCAGCCGTTTTGGCCAGTGGCATCCACTGAGGAGGAAGCACTGAATTTGACAAGGCTGCAATATTTCTGACTGGACTAGTGCATTAAAGGTTTTCCCTTTATTTGTTTGAAAAAGGCACTTTATGTCTCGTTTTTGAAGGCGCTCTACACATGTGCACACAGGGCATTCAGTGTATACTAGGGGTGGGAAATAATTTCGACTCTTCGATGCATCGCAATTCTCTCTAGAATGATTATGTGTCGATGCAGATACGTTAATAATCGGAATTTTAAAATTGAAATGAGTTCGCCCGCTGCAACATTCAGTTCAGTTCAGAAAGCGCCTGCTGATTTTCTGCTGTACACACATGCGCAAGCTGTTTGTGTTTGAGCGGCACCAAAATAGCTGCAATGGCTAGCACCAAGCCTATAAGACCAGCACCAACTTCTTTGAAAGCCAAAACTGTATGGCAGCATTTTTTTTTAAAATCATGCATGGAAATGTACACAAAAAAAATTGTTGCATCGAGATGCATCAATAATCGGTTTAGAATTGAATCGTTGACCTCAGAATCGGAATCGAATTGAATCGTGAGGTCCCAAGAGATTCCCACCCCTAGTGTATACCACATTAGATTTAACATCAGTAACGGAAAAAACTAAAGAGAGTTAAGTTTGCCAGAACAAACGAGTGCTTTCACTCAGCCTTGCAGATCACTTTTTAGGAGTTAGCTATGGCTGCTTAACGTGCTTTATAAACAAAGTTTAGTTGAGTTAAAAAGTGATTAAATTAATATAATAAATAGCTCTGTTTTGAGATTTGATCAGTAGTTCAGACCAATTGAATAGGCATGATGTCAATTAGCATACAACAACTCGCCACCACCATTAACTACCACTAGTAATGATAATGTGGCGCAAAACAGTCTTTCTGCTTTATTTGGCCAGCTGAACTCAGAAGAGCACAAGTCGTGTGTGTGTGTGTGTGTGTGTGTGTGTGTGTGAACCCACCTTGGGGACGAGGTACTGCTGGTCAGTGCTGACTAGCGTGTAGGCCTCTGCTCTGGCCAGCTCACTCTGCGGGAAGTGCGCGTTCATTTCGTCCCCGTCGAAGTCAGCATTGTATGCCTTACAGTTTGCATAGTGGAGCCTCAGAACCTGTAACATCCAAATCAGACAGAGGACAACTTGTTGGACACTTTGCTTGTATAATACATCACAATGACAAAAGTTAGCCAGCACAGGTCAGATGGTACCTTCTCTCCTGGTAAGATGCGAGCACAGTGGGCTTGTATTGAGGGTCTGTGCAGAGTTGGCTGTCTGTTCAATAACAAAACATCTCCGTTCTTTATGTGACGATTCACCTGGACAGACAGGAGGACAACAGAGGGTTAATTCACACCGCAGGGGGTACAAGGTTTTGAAACTGTCTAAGTCTGACTTACTATCTTCATGGGCATCTTATGTGGTCCGGGACAGGGCGTCAGCAGTTGCTTAGCAACAGCTTCTCTCTGTGCAAGACTGGTAGGTGATAGGATGGTTCTCCTGCCGTCCTCGTTTATCACCATGGAAGCTCCGGGGTGGACGTTTGGCCCATTGAGAACGGCCTGACGGAGCTCCTTCACGTTCCATGGAGTGACAGGCTGGGGGTAGGTCAGCTTGGTGGCAAACACCTGCAGGAGCATGGAGGAGACATTGATATTATTAACATCTTCCCTTCCTCAATAAGCTTGGCACTCTGTCTTTAAGGAACAAATAAATCTGAAACACTGTTGGATGTACCATAGGTATTCCTATCTCGTTGGTTCCGATGTACATGTCTGGACAGATGACAGATCGCGCAGCGTAGTCCACTCGTTTTCCCATCATATGTTTCCGGAACAGTCCATCCTTCTTCTCCAGGATCTGGAAGGGGAGAGGTGACAGTTAGGACACTGGATTTTTAAAAAAATGTTTTATCTGTGAACAAAAAGCAAAACAAAAACTCATTAGAGTGCAATATCTGTGTATATGATACCTGTCTGATTCCAGGGTATTTCTCCGTCATCATTTTGTCCATGTCACTGTCAAAGACGATGTTAACGTGAGTCTGTAGTCGGATCCAGATGTTGTACAGTTTATCTGTTAATGTCACCCCAGGGATCCCTGACAGAAACGTCTGGTCTACCTGTTCAGAAGCCTGAGAGGAACAAGAGAGGATAGACTGACTTGTCCTGTATCACAAAAATAACCATGTTTTCACTGGATATATTTATTATACATGAATAAAAAAATATAAAAAAGGGGTATGGAGACAGACATGTAAACCGCTGCCGCACACAAATTTCATGTTACCTCTTCCTCCTGAGCAATTTTCTCCCCAGCTATGAGAGCCAGAAGTTTCCTTATGATTCCACAGTCCTTCATGACAGCCTGCATGTTGACTGTCTGACCGTTTGTAAACATCTGGTCACCCAGCCGATTGATTGGGCGATACCTGACAGGGAAAGAAGGAAAGACGTGATAAAGCACTATAAATCACACAACCCAGGCCAAGATAAATATTTCTGATATCTCCCACTGTATACAAACTAGCTATATTTAGGCTGAGATTAATCTGAGTGTGTGTCCTTTATACCTTATACATGCTTGATTTGCCTTTATGTTATCAAAGAAAATTGTGGTAGTGATTGTTGACTAGGTCCTACTAATATTTGTACAGTCATTGTACCAGCAGTTCAGTGATCACTCTGTACCTGCAAGGTGGGACCACCAGCAGGTCCAGGAAAAAGAGGTCTGGGTTGAACACTTCCTCGCCCTCCTCTGACACCGTCGCCTCGTCCAGCCCAGCGAAGAGGCACTTCAAGAAGAAAGCTGGGAGAGAGAGAGGAGGTATTTGTCAGATATTGAAAACACTTCCTCATAACAGCCTGGATTGATTCAGACTTTGGTAGTTTTTGATTTTCTGCTACTTTGTATCCACAAAAAATATAAATTTCAATGCACAACACATTTGATAACAAAAAGAGAAGCATTATTCATATGCTCAAATGTTGGCTGAAATGATTTTAATGTTTCATTATTTCATTCATTTCATTAATGTTTGGATCTATGATTGAATTTAACAATTTGTATAAATAAACTATCTGTTTAATTGCACGAGTTGTATTAGTGTTTGTGTCAATGGGCCCGGGGACTGCAGATGGAAAGTCGTAGCTAAATCTCATACATCACATCTCTTGTCTGTGTATGAAATCAATCACCAGTTAATTTTTACCTTCTTGCTCCCACAGTTTGTTGATGTGTTCCCGAGCGGTACTAGCTGTCAGGTACACTCTCTTACCAGCCATCAGATCATCTACAAGAAGACAAGAGCACAATGAGCAGCATGTTGGTGCAGAGTTACAGGTTACAGACCATTTCCAAGTGCACAAATAACGTCTCCGACAAATCACCTCCTCATTTAGAAGTTAACAATGGTTTTAATCTCTGTCTTCTTTAGCCCACTGTTAGTACAATAGTGAATAACGTGTACAAAACATATCAAAATTCTTAAAATAAAATATTACATACCATCAGTGGTGCCAGTGGTCTGTGCTCCTGATGGCATTGTGACAATCAGCTTACTGTTATGTTCCCGACGCACTGTGAACCTGCCGCTCCTGCGCACACAACATAAAACCACCAGTTGGTATACAGCACCGTATATACACTCAATACCTCTCTAAGCATTTGAATGATAATTCAGTCCAATGCATCATAATTATTACCTGCAGTACGGGCACTTCCTTGTTTTCATGTGGATCCGCCAGAAGTCATTTATCAGACTGCTTTTCTTTTCAACAAGGTGTTTAATCTGAAGAAACACATACAAACGCGTTATTAAGTCAATGTGTGTTAGATAGGATGCATGGTACAGTTGAAATTATTGTATATCATTTGTGCATATGATTGTGATTCAGTGTCACGTGTGGTTTAGTGTGTGCTCACCGGCTTGATGTTTTCTGAACCTTCAGCGTTCTCTCCAACTATCAGATCTGTAAACTCCTGCAGCACCTGCTGGATCTCATCTCCGGTGGCTTTGGGACTCTCCTCTAGGTACTAACACACACACACACACACACACAAACACAGAGACACAAACACGCACACACAGTTCACACAAATCAATAAAGCAGAACTGAAAACGGTTGATCTACAATGACTATAAAACAGCATAAAAGGAATATTAGCTAGAGAGCAATCTACAATTAGTTCAAAGACAAATAAAAAATATGTATTCAACATATCCACATAAAACAAAAAATATGTACATCGCAATTCTCTCCTCCACATCAATCATCATCATGGCTGCTTTCTTTTGCTGTGCTGTAGTCTATGCACTCCTGCCATAATTAGTTTGCACAGCCAGTATAAACCCACCTGGTTGAGGACTTGTTCTATCAGGTAGACCTCCTGCATGGCTCCAAGGTCCAGTAACTTCAGCTGGTTCAGCAGCAGGTGGATGGCAGCTCGGGGACATGTTAACATGTGACACGACAGACAGGAACCGCGCATCAACAGGTAGAGTTTCTGATGAAGGAGAGCCGCAGGAGGAGAAAAGAAAAACAGAATAAAAACTTTAAAAAAAATAAATAAATAAAACCACAGAAGCAGTTTCACTGGACCAAGTTTCAGAATATGGTTTAAATGTTAATACTGATTTACCAATTGGACCCTTAGGCTGATCAATCTACTCCACTATCACAACCAACAGTTTTAGCTGCAACTTTTAATCAGTTTAAGTGTCTACAATTAAATCAAGTGTCAACTATTTTCACAATCGATTAATAGTTCTAGTAAGTCGTACACATGTGCATACTGCATTTATAGTATGTATTGTTTGAGGGATGTATTTGTGGACAGGCTCACATCAAAAAACAGTGGGTTGTACACAGGCAGAGGAAGCTCAACATGTCCCAGGTGTCCCGGACAGTTGTTGAAGTCCTGACAGCAGGTTGAACACGCCTGGTAAAAACAAAAACACACAACAAAATTAAAAACGTGTTTGTTGAAATTTAAAACTTACAACCATAAACTTTATAAACAGAGACTGAAGTCAGCATCAGACTTACTGATGGCTTGTTACAAATGTGTCATTACTGTACTGTACATAACACAGTTTGTATGTTATGTGATCCAGTAGAGATGTACCTCTTTAATATCTGCAGGCCCAAGGGCCAGATCGTACAGGCTGTTCGGGGCCACATTCCCAACAGCATCGAGGAACCTGGAGTTAGTGATCGTTTTCACACTCAACTTCCTGCACAGGAGATGAGAGGAGTGCATTATTATCACTGTTTTTATTACTTCCACCAGCGACTCTGTTATAGTCAGTTATACTGGATTCTTGTCAACCCTGGTCATGCAGTGGATAGCAGCTATATTGGTGTCATCAATATTTAGTATTAGTCTGTTAAGTGTCGCAAGTGAGCCAGATCTCACCCCAGCTCATTAATAGAAAATATCATACAGAAAGTTGAGAATCATTTCTACCAAGTTAAATGGAAATAGAGGACAAAAAGTCAGCAAAGACACTTGATATGCAGGGTAAGTTTATTTTACAGTCACAGTTGCTGATTTTGCACTCAAGACAAAAGTATGAAGCGCACACACTAACTCCTAGCAAGCTGAATGTGAGTAATATAAACGTTATAGCATGCTGCTATTAGCAGGCATGTTGTTTTGAACTCATGTTTAGCATTGAAGCCAAACGCTAACATGATATCGCTCACCTTATCTCTTCGGCAGAGTACATGCCAAACGACATGCCCTCCAGACGCCGCCATGGCACGTCTTTTCCAAACAACATTTTGGAGACTTATCCACACTTTATGCTGTATCTTGCTGTAAATTCATGGCGCACGGTTCAACCACATGCGTAGCAAGTTGCTGCTGGATTACACGTGGGACGGCCAAACTAACTTCAGATCACAGGGGAGACGCAAATACAGATAAGTAAGCTTTTTGCGAATTCAGAGGATATTTTACTTTTAAAATAATGTATTCATCATCAAAATCGAAAGTTTATCGATGTTAAGTAGTATACAGTGCAGTTTTTCCTTGAGATACAAACTATTATTATTTTTCTCTCCCCCTTTCCGGTCTCCAACATGGTTTCTCCCTCCCAGAAGCCTTCAGTGTTAAACAACATGGCGGCGCCCGGACGGCACGTAGGGCATTATATCCAGAGAAACAGCCGAGTTTTGCTAAATAATTTGGAGCCGTTATGGGGTCACAGGTAACAAAAGTTGTACAGCGGTGTTTTTAAGCAGAATAATATTTAGTCGGCTTCTATGTCATCTAGTTTGGTTGGTTACTCTGACAGCTGCAGCTAGCATCATCCGACAGGAGGTCATGCCTTCAAGAAGCTAAATTACGTGACTGCAGCAAATGTTGGCAAAGTGTTTGGTGTTTGAGCAGAGCAGATGTAAGCTGCAGATAAGCATGTAAACGTATTTTATCCCAATGTGGTTTATATTTACCAGTAAAAAGAACATGGTGCTGTTACAAAAGGACAGATGCTGTCCGTCAGTCATCCTCTCTTTATCTTCTTGCTTGTCTGCTGATATTGACCTTATGCACCGTCGAATGTTGTTTGCAGCTATAATATCTTTCCATGATATTGTCTTGGCCACGTCCTCCTTCAGCAGGTTTCATTAGATACTGCATGTGTAACAAGGGAAACTTTAAGTTGATGCAAACTACCAACAGATTGAAGTCGTCCTGAAAATCAGACAAATGCAAAGTTTCTTTTTCCTCCAGGAGTTTTGGTTGGACTTCGGCTTTGCGACAACAAACCGCAGAAGCTGATACAGGTAACTTGAAATAAGATTCATGGCAGAGGCCAAATGTAGTCATCCTTGTTTGAGAGACTCTTTTGATAAATACATTTAGTCCTGAGTGCCAAATCATGTGGAAACTTGTATCAGGTTTACTGGTTATATTTACAGATATACTCAACGTACGGATTTGACTATATTTTTTATATTGTCAATCTACCATTGTTGTCCTACTGTTGCGACTGTTGTCTGTGTAGTCAAATACGTAATGGACATAGTTAAATTCTGTGCAAAAATACCTCAGTGAACTACACTGTTGACTTCATTACCCCATCATCATCATCATCATCATCATCATCATCATAAAACACCATCTTGTAGATGTAATTTACTCCAGTTTGAGAGGCGTTTTTCTTAAAACTACAGTGTCCAGCTGTGTTAGGAAATTAATTGGCAACACAAATTGAATAATATATATCTTCAGTAGGAACCAGTGGTCTTGGGAATGAGACGGGGTTGAAGTAGGAAAGTACTGAATAATGAGCCAAGACATTGTCGGCTGTCATTTTTCATGGGATATGTTGACAATGAAAAACTTGATCCTTCATAAAATTTGATTTTGTTGAGCATTTATTGGAAAATGTCACCTTCTACCCACAGAGGGCATCAATGACATCAAAGGAAATATGTCTTTTCTAATTGATTGTAACTAATTTATCAGTGACAGTAAATTCCACTGTTGTGTCATTGTTTTTGCAGAATCGTCAGAGACTATTGTCGTCCCCAGGAAGAAAACATGGTACGTGTCCATATCAGCTGTCAGATGAAGCGTAGAAGGTTCATACACATCGATCAACACTGTACCTTATAGTCAGAGACCATCTAGTTTTCTATCAAGGCAACCATGTGTTTAAGTTAACATGAGCACGACTATGAATTCATGCTTCTTCTTATTGAACAGGAGCAAGGAGGCAGTGCTGGAGGCTCTGGCTGCAACTGTCAGCAGGGTGAGAGCTCCTTCACACCTTTCTCATGCTAATACGGATGTGGGTCTTTCAGAGTGGATGTTTACGTGATTATCTGTCTGTGTGTGTTATGCTTTTTCCTTTCTTCCTCCAGGATACAACAGCATATCCCTACCAGTTCCAGGATGACCCTTACCTCTCTCCCAGGACCTCTGTGGAGTTTGTACGTCTCAAGCATGCTGAACTTTACACTCACATTAACTTTCTACTTTACTGCATTACTTCTGTTTTCTAATTTTCCTCTGTAAGGATCTCCTGTAGGGACCCCTGGGGTTTGGTGTGTTTTAGACCCAGTAAACGATTTAAACACAATTATGGAATTTTGAAAAAAAAAGCATTTTTTCACAGCAGATTTTTAGATATAGCAGGAAAAGAGTAGGTGTAATTGATAATGTTATGGCTGCATTCATTTATGTTGTTTGTGGTAATAGTTGCACATGTGCTCTTCCATCAAGACGAAGCTAAAACGCACTCTTGTCTTCCCTTTTACTGATGTATTTCTTGTTTATTTACTTTTTAAAAGCAGCGAAATTAAGTTTTGCATAAAATGTGTTGTTGGTAATGAATTTAAACTAATGACAGAATTTTTAACACCCCCCTGTATTTAATTACTTATTTGTAATACGTCAATCATATCAAGCTGTTGTCATGATGAACAGTCCAGATCTCTGCTGTATCAGTAATCAAAGCAGAATAATATTTGCTGTAGTGTGTGTAATAAAACATTGATATACTGTATCACATATTTAGGAACTGACGTGTTGCTGTCCTTCCCTCTCTGCAGAAGCTATACTCTCTCTCTCAGGAGTCGGGCAGATCTGCAGCTAAATACATTGTCAACAACTACCCCAAGTTCTTCACCAAAGACTTTGCTGAACCACATATACCAGTAAGAGTTTCACACAAATACTGAGTGAATACATAGAGTAGATTGCAGAAGATGCAGTCACATGTGTAGGTCATGAACGTGGATACACATCGAGTCAAGTACAGCAGGCTTGGAAGGTTGACCTACAACTTTCTGTGTGTGTGTGTGTAGTGTCTGATGCCAAAGACTGTGTCACTGCGTCTCGAGGAGGTGAGCGAGGAGGCTCTGAAGGAGCGAATCAGCTTGAGAAAAGTTACAGCTGCTGCTGACATGTATGATCAACTAATGCAAGCTGGTGAGACACGCGCACACACACACACACACACACACACACACACACACACACACCGTTTTAGGAAGGTTGCTTCGATCCTTCTACATCACATTTGTCATTTGAATTAAATTCTTCCAGGCACAGAAGTCGCTATGGAAACGACCCATGACCTGTTGGACTTGATCTGTCTCTATGGTGACAGAGACCCTGTCCAGGATGGAGGACCAGAGACGGAGGACATGGTGAGTCATCCCTGATCCAAACCTCAGGGTCACAGTCCGAGACAAAACACAAAAATCCCCCAAATTGCGGAAGACTAAGGAGTCAAAGCGGAGACGCACGGTTAGTAATAAATTATTAAAATAACTGCAGTCAATTGAGCAGTTCATCATCTAAGAATTGCAACTTAGGACACAATAAACCTAAAGTCAGGTTAGTAAAAAAGAGTAGTAAAAGTAAAATAGTCTCCATGTTGATACCACAGTGTATATTTATGTTTAGTTATGTATTTCTTTGTCTTGCGTGTGTGTTCAGGAGGAGTCAGGAGAGGAGCCGAAGAAAAGAAAAGGGAGACTCCGCCGGGCATCAGACATCATCAAGTCCACCTGGAAAGAAAACAACAACGCAGAGAGAATCTTTAACTTGCTGCCAGAGAGAGACACACACTGTTACTCTGCTCTGATCAGAGGCATGGTCCTGGTACGAACACAGTACTGAGCTGCACGTTGGTTAGCAGCTTCAGGCTGCTTGTTGTAGGACCATGATCATTTAAATTAAGTGTTTTTGTTTATCTCTCTCTCCTCAGCATGGAGCCTATGAGAAGGCCTTCGGCTTATACACGGACATGCAGAACAACAGGCTGAGTGGTGAGACAGTAACTCGTCAGTTTTAGGATACAAACACCATTTTAAAGGTGCTATTTGGAGTTGAAGTTGTGGGTGAATGTGATGTCTTTGAAGCATAGTTGCTTTTCAAGTGATAAAAGTCATGTCCTCAGTTTGACAACACTTGCACTGGTTTTGATCTTGTGAATCATTTATTGTTTTCCTTGACATTGCCAGTAGATGGTGCCAAATAATCACATTTTCGCATATCGGTTTTAAAAAGGACCCTCTAAATCCTGTAGATATCCACTCTATCTAAATGATCAACAGCTTGTTGGTGCTCTTTTCATTCACTGTTGAAAGATGACTAATAATTCAGCCTTTTTGTTTCCAGCTGACATCCACATCTTCAATGCTCTGATCGCAGCAGCTCCAGAAGTCAGAGAAAAATATCAGGAGAGATGGGACCTCATCGCCGTAAGATCCCTTTTGACTGTTTCACTCAATGTTCTAGATCTGAAGAACACATTGACACGTTACCTTCTAGAAATGTCTTTTCATCTCATCAACAATGAATATACTTTACACTGTATTCCTGAGTCCATGTAGCCCACTGAAATACTCACTAAATCAATAAATAATTAAGTAAATAACTAAATTAAGATTGATAAAACGACATCTTTCAAAATGAACCTTCTCATCTGAAATTCATCATTCTTGTTATGTTTTCTTTGAGATTGATCATTTTTAAAGGGCTTTTTAACATTTATAATTCAGCAATTTAATGAAATTAAACACTAATAAAACAGTTGAATTACAACAATTTCTGAAATTATTAAAATGTTCATTTATGTATGTATTTTAAATAAGTAACACACGATTATGTGTCTTTATGTATTTATTTATCTAGTATTAAACACTTTGGGTCTCTATTTACTGACAAAAAATATGAAAATTCTTCTTGATGAGACAGACTGACGTCATTAGACAAAACTCAAATGAACAAAATCTGCTCACATTTTGATACTGACGTCTATTTTTAATAAACGGTAGCGTTATATTTGAAGTTCTTTTTACCTTGTGTGGCATTAAAAGTGTGCGATGTTTGTGTTCCTGTCTCTCTGTGCAGGATCTGCTGAAGCAGATGAGTCAGCAGAAAGTTCAGCCCAACCTGATGACCTTCAACTGTGTCCTCAAAGCTCTGAGACGCTGTGGCTCTTTAGGCAAATCACAAGCTCTACAGACTCTGACCGAGATGAAGGCTTTACAAATAGGTGACTACGGACATACACACATACACAGGTGCACAGGTGTGAGATCAGTTTGGTACGATGGGTGATGCCCTCTGTTAAATGTCTGCTCTGTGTGTGTTCAGTTCCCAGCCTGGCCTCTTACAATCACATCCTTTCCATCTTTTACAAACCAGGTAAAAGGAGTTTGGTGTTATATTACACTTAAACATTCCCCGTATATTCTCTGGTGTGGCTGTCTGCATGCTGAGTTGTATTAAGTGTTTTTGTTTCCTCTCCAGCCTCTGCTGGTCAGGGCAACACCGACATTTTACAGGAAGTTGTTGCCGAGCTGGCAGGAACCAGCTTCACCTGCCAGGACCCTGATGACGGTATGCTGTGCTGTATTATTTGAGAGACATATCTTCTTTTATTTAGTTTTAAACTGATAGAAAACACATGAACATTTTTAATCACCATAACAAAGCAGAAGGATTCATAATGATAATGTGTCCTCTCTCTTTTTCTCTCTAGTTCTCTTCTTCATAAATGCGATGAGAATAGTAAGTCTTTTTTTTATTACTTGTTTTGTATAAATATTTATCTTAAATGAGTTTCTGCAGAGTGCTGGTCCTTTTTTAGATCTATGACACAGTCTTAAATGAAGAGTTTCTTACTAGAAGCCTTTTTTCATCAGTCAAGTATCTCTAGTTTCCTTCTTTTACATATATACACACACAGATGTTGCTATTAAATGTCACATCCTACTCAACATCCCATTCAATCAATCCTGAAATCGTTTTTTAATTCCAATTTCTAATTTTATTAAATTCTAATTTTTTTAATTCAAATCCTGTGTGGCTGTTTGTTTAGTACAGTTTAAGTGTAAGATTAAGGGTTTTTACACAGCCTTAAATAAGTTTTAAAACACGCAGACAGACTGATCCTGTGTCTCCACATCAGTTACATTACTTTGGAGCAGGTGTAGATCTGTTTACAGTCCCCCCAACCTCTTTCTCTCTCTGCCTGCTTGTGTCCTATCAGTGTCTGGATAATAAAGATCTGGAGCTGGGTTATAAGATCCAGAGCTTAGTAGAAGTTGGGGAGAACTGGAGGCTTCTGGGAGATTCCTTCCAGCAGAGTATTTACTAGTAAGTAAAAACCTTCAACCAACCTGAAACACAAAGTTACAGAACAAAGTTACAGTATTTATGAGCCTGAACCTGAAGGCATTGTGTAAGTAAACCTCTCCTCTCTCATCTCCAGTGGTCGCTTCTTCAACCTGCTGTGTTTGATGGAGCACATTGGCGTGGTGTTAAAGTGGTACAGACGGCTCATTCCCTCGGTCAGTATCTCTGCATCTCTGTCTCTGCTCTGAAATGCTACTCATATAATGTGTTGCAGGAGGACTACCAGCTGTGGCGAGTATTTTACTGAGTCATCAGTCGCATAGTTGTTAGACACGCTTGCAATGTCCAAATTTAGCTTAAGAAGTAGTAGAATTTTAGTTCAGTTCATCACGGACATTTAAAATCCACACATGTGGAGATCCATGTTTTCACTGGACATGAAAGGTGTGATGTATCGTAACCTGAACAGTAACTAGTCACCAAAGCCATCAGACAAATGGAATGGATTAAAAAAAGTGAGGTGGCTGCTCAACTTTCTGATTTCAACTTGAAATGACTCGTTCCTTGGAGAAATGAACAGTAGAGTTGATGATGCTCTGTGTTTCCAGATGTACTACCCGAACCCTCAGGGCCTGAGGGACCTGCTGCAGGCTCTGGACACAGACAACCATCTGGATTTGATTCCCACTATATGGAAAGGCGAGTGCAGAGATAATGTTACAGTTACAGGAATCTAATATCACTGAGTAGATGTCTTAAGTGGTTGATGACTCATGCAATCTGATGACCAGTTAATGACATACACCATGTTTACAGTCAGAAACCCTGCATGTTTACATTTCACTGTAAAGGCAGTTTAAGACAGAGACGCTGATATAAAGTGGAGGAGTTCTCAGAAAAGTCAGACAGACCCGGACTCTGTTCTTTTGACATCTTATTTTGTAAATCTGTTGTTTTTCACCAGATATCTGCACTCTGGGTCATGATAATAAGAGTGATCTTGTGGAGGAGCTGCTCACCCTGATGGCCAGAGATGGACACAGTCCTGAGGTCAGTCAGATATCACAGTTCTTCCTCTGTTCAACTTTCTACCATTCAGGAACAGTGAATCATTAAAGGTAACTCTGGTGACTGACTTGTGTGTATGTGTCTGTGTCTGCAGGTTCAGGAGTCTTTTGCAGCGTGCGCTCTGGATGTAAAGAGGGTGTACGATGAAAACAGAGGGAAGCCCAGTCTGGAGTGGAGCAACTCGTCCCTCTCGCACGTCGCCTCCCTGCTGCTTCGAGCCAACAAGACCCAGCATGCCTGGTGAGAGAGACAGCTGTATATCTGTCTGTCTGTCTTTCTGTCTGTCCATTTACAGCAGAGCTTTTACTGCCACATGATGTTAAAGTGAAATGCATCTGACTTTCTCCTTCCTCCTGTCTGTGTTTCTCCTCAGGGACGTGCTGCAGCTCTTCAAAGCCAAGAACAGAGTTCCTCAGTGAGTCTCTACTGCAAACATAAAGAAGGAAATCATTGATTTAATCAAACTTTATATTTACCACATCTAATGTCTTCAAATTTAGGACATGTTTACCATTTCATATTAGTGCTGGGAGTGTCACTTAAAACAGGTGCCATCTGGAAAAACGTGTTATAACATCCTGTACGTGGTAATTACAAGTTGTAAAATTGGAATTATTTTTTGTTGGCGCCAGTGTCTCCAACTTGTCATGACAGGAGCTTTCAGAACAAATGATAAACATGTCACTGGTGTGAGGTAATAAAAGTGTTAATCTATGAAACAGAGGAGTGTTAATGCAGGTGAATGTGGATGTAACGGTTCCATCAGATTAAATTTGGCATTCATGCTCATGGAGCTGTTGGTGACCGTGTTTTTCCTGCTCTGTTTACTCTACAGAGAGGAGCTGTTGGACGAATTCCTGTCGGCGTGTCACAGAGATGGCTCTCCTCAGAAAGCAGTGGAGCTGGTTCAGCTGTCCACAGCCTTCTGCCTGCCCACAACACCAAATCTGGCCAAGCGAGCGTTGGCTGAGTTCGATCTGACGGAGGAACAGAGGTGAGGAGGAGAGTGATGGTATGACAGCAGGACATGTTTTTTCATGTGAGGCAATCACTGACAAATTTGTAAACTTTTCCCTTCTCATTTTGTTGTTTGAAAACGGAAAATTTTGAAATTGTCCGACTTGTTTTTGCTCTTTTTTGCCATTTATTCCACGAGTCAGCAGGTGTCACCAGTGTTGAGTCTTGATTCGGAGTCAGGGTTCTGCAGGGTGGCAAACTTTTGGGCTTAAAATAAAAAAAAATGTATATTTTCGAGGAACAGTCTAACTTGCATTGTACTGATCTAACAACACAACAGACAAGTCTAAAAATAATTGTTGTGAAACCAGCCCCCAAGCACATCTCCCCAGATGTTATGAGAAACCCATCTGTGGAGATGACGGGGACAGTTTCCCATATTTTGAAGCCTCCAAGACTAGAATGTTTTTTCTGTTTGAACTAGAAAGGAGGTTTCATCCCTAGCCGCTCCACTGATGCCCTCTTTCCACCACTATGGCTGGTTCACTAGATGGCACCAAGGTTCAGAGAATCTAGATGACTGTTTCAAGAAGCAGGCCAGTTTTCGGGGTCATGTTATCTTAGAGTCAGAGGAGAAGCTTCTTGACCTCAGTAGTCAGATGTGTAACCTCTAGTGTAGTTACACTACTTGGAACACCAGAGGGAAACATTCTGGTAGAATTTCATCTGAATGAATATTATTTTTTAAATATCTTGTTTTTCTGTCTCCTCCAGAGCTGTATTATCTGAACTGGAGTCTGCAGGAGTGCCCTCTACTGATGCGAAGGATAGTGTGTGAACCACTATGATGCTGATCAACTGATACAAGAATCTGACACACCCGTAGAGAGTGTTCTTGTTTTGTTATATGTGTAATAAAAATATATGTCACATGAATAAAATCTAAACCTTCCCCAGTTCTCATTGTGTGTCAGCTAGAGGCTGCTGTTTCTCCTTGTTTTGTCAGGGAATTATTCACTCACTTCATAAGATTTTAACACAGTATGTCATTTTACAGCTCATTTCCAGCTTTTTTTCTTTATCATTCTTGTCAGCTCAGTTTTTGTGTTCATTGCTACAGTGAAGCAAATTTTCTGTCGTCAGGAGAAAAAGGCTCAGTGCTGAAAACATGAATGTGACAGTCACCGTCAGGACCACAGAGTGGGGTTAGTATTTCTGTACAATCCACGGCCATAATGTCTGTGGTTTAGAGGAAAATGACACACATGCAAATGTCTCCTAGTGATTATGACCAACTTCCTCAATTTACTGATAAGCTACTTCCACAGAGCTCTGTCTGTGAGGCCCATTTAAAAGCTCTGGATGTCTGTTTAGACATGTCAGTGTCTTATTTTAGCTTTCTAAAACTCCATCAGGGTCAGAAGAAACAAACCCAGACAGAAGTAGAACTTTATTTACAGGACTGCGCTGAGTGTGGGTTTTTTTTAGAGACTGAGGATTTTATTGACAGCAGGTCTGGACAAGACAGTTACCTGAGCTGTGAGGAATGTTTTTCTTGATTTAACACATAAACACGTATTTGTATTTATTGTTGTAATTAAATGCCGTTCTTGACAGCAATCACACTCAAAGCATACAGATGAAACACTGGCATCACTTTTGTACATAATGTGTACAGCACACATGGGAGATGCTAAGAAAAGAGTAGGTGTGTGTGCAAGCCTGTACAGGTGTGTGTGTGTGTTTCTCAATCAAAATGTTTTATCTTCGACCAATCATCGGTCGAGTTGCCAGCACGACCAAATAAGGACAAGTGGGTTAGAGTGAGTGAGAAGGGAAAAGGAGGGGTTCTTTAAGATGGGTGTGGTCAGGAGACGGAGGGTATTGTCCTGATACGCTCTGCTAAAGTGTCGCATTTCAAACTCAATGCATGACCTCAAGGACTGCGTCTGCTATTCACACCTAGTTCTCCTGATGGGTGTCCCCTATTACGAGATTTGGGTGATGGTAAACAGTCATCCCTTCTGTGAGGAGCACTGAGGGTGTAGTTAAGGATGAGGAACAGCTTGGAATAATGGGAGAAGTGTAACGTTACCGAGAACAATAGGGAGTTTGATTCGCCCGGATGAAAGGCAAACACGTTACACAATACTTTGTGTTCCTCAAGCGTGCAAAAAAAAAAACCAACAACAACGCTGGAAGTGTCTGGTCACCAGCATTCCTCTCTCCCACTCCCCCATGCAACATGACTGTACTGTCCTGGAGCGGAGGTCAGGGGTCAAACCTGTCCACAAACACAGGACATCCTCGGATGTTGTTAAAACCTCTGCGGCGTGTTGCTTTTTAACATCTCTCACTTGATGTGAGGTTAAAAATAAGCTTCCTGGGCTTCTGGAGTAAGAACCTGTTGTTTCCTTGTTCCCCCTGAAAGGAAGAAAAGAAGAGCGGGAGGATGAGGGAAGAGGATAAGCAAGTGCTAGCGCTGGGAGGACGGAGCAGAAAGATTAGACTCACAGCTCTGTTAAACCTCAGCTATTTGAGACAAAAAAAAAGAGGTTTACAACCCAAGTACAACTGTAGATAGAAGCATGATCTACCCACGACATGATTTCATGACTGACAGCTGTAATTGGCAGCCAGCACTGCCTGTCCCCACGCACTGGGAACAGCTAAAGATGAAAATTCCCCAGACCTCAAGTCATATTGGCCTCATCACATTGTTTCTTCTCTAGCAGTTTTCAGGCTCAGCATATCACATTGTTATGAACCTTTAATGTCACCAACCACCAGTTTGGCAGTCAGCAAACAACTATTTCCAAATGAACGCTCATCCGGCGAGCACGGGATGACGTCTGACTATGGCACACATCCCCGTGTCGGCTTGCTGAATCGCAGCTCGGAGTGAAAGCAGGGAGAAGAGTCGCATTTGCCAGAAGTGACATTAGATAGATAAAGTTGGAGCAATCAAACAACAAACCAGCGCCCAGAGCCTCATATGTCACATTTCAGTGTGAGCTGCAAAAACACTCAGTGAGCCACACTATCACACCGGACGCCTTCAGCTACATGAGTGTACACACTGGTTTATTTTGAATCAATTCTACACACACACACACACACACGCACACACACACACACTGTCCTCCTGCCAGGAATTCTCCCTGGAGAACCAAATGTCCATTGTGAAAAAGGTTTAGAAAAGAGTTTTTTAAAATCACGATCCTCGCTGTTAAATCACTGTCCTGCAAGTTTGCTCCAACACACCTGATGCGAACGATCAGCCTGATAACAACCCAGTCATGTGAATCAGGTGTGTTGAGGCAAACAATTATCTGAAACAAGCGGGGCAGGTGGACCCGAGGAACCGGACTGAAGTACACTGATCTTGAAGAAGAGCCAGAAGAAAATGTTAGTTAACTTCACCTAAGTATTTCAGTCAAGAAAGGTTGGACCTTGTACTTGTCTAGTTTCATTATACCATTTCTACAGATCAGGGTTGTGGCAGTGCTCTGCTGAAACAAGTATCTGGTACAGATAATGTATCTTTTTATGAGCATTATCTGCATAGAATGTGTCAGTCTATCTGAAACTCAATTACTGGGCTGTCCTGTAAATAGCTTCCTCATAAAAAACAAATAAAGCAACTTCTGATCAGCCACTGACAATTTCAGGCTCAAAATAACAGCTCGCGACTGGTTAGGTCAGGAGTGTGTTAATGGATACAGATGCAAATGCAGAAAACGGTGCATTCATGGTTTAATGTATACTGCATTATCAGATCAGCGTGTGAGAAGTCATTGTATAGGGAGCGTCGCCTCAGGGAGTCGTGACAGTGTGATGTAGCTTAATAGTTAACGAATGTTTACCTGAGTAAACACGCTCCACAAACAAATGTGTATTTATGCAGTTCTATATATATATATATATAATATTAAAATGGGCATGAGTCACATCTCTCACACAGTGTCAGCCTCTGTTCTGTTTGGTTTATGAGTCACAGCAGCATGTGTTTAAAAGCATTCACTGCATCCTGCCAGAGGTGCACAATGGCCGGCCTTTCAGTGTGTCTGTCAGTCCCGTTTGTGGCCCTCGCTTCCTCCTGTCCACATTGCTGAGGGGCAGAGGAGCAGAGGAGCAGCCAACAATAGTGAATTGGCCAACAGTTCATTTGGCTTGTTGACATACTATCAGTATCATCACATGAGCCGGCTGCAGCTCCCAGCCCCGGCTGAGCACCGGCAGACAGAATCCAAGGTCCTTCTGTGGCTGCGTTCACATGGGAACACAAGTCATCGACTGTGGGCTTTGTTTCTATTTAACATTTGACTTCATCACATCAGACAGTGGATTACAAGAGTGGGTTATTTTTTTTAAATTGTACTCAAAGGAATTTATTGCAATTCACTAACTCAGTACAATATCGGTACTCTCAGGGCAGTTTGCTATTGACTCTTTGAGGACAGGTGACTCTTACAACATAAATGACGGCTACACTTCATTTAGAGCGACCAGCTGCCGGGCGTGACACGGCTCACTTGCAACCATGTCTGCTGTGAAAAGCGTCTCTTGGTCCATGGCCCGAATTCAAGGGATGCAAATGTTGTGAAACAAGATCCAGACTCCAGATTTTAGCCAGTGACGCAGCTAGAGAACCGATCTAACATGTTTCATGGTGGGGGGGGAACTGGACGCCACTGCTCACCAGTGCTGCGCAAGCCCATAAGAAATAAGAGAGCCTGTAGAGCCCGTAAGAGATACAGCGAAAAAAATTGAAAAAAAGCTCAATGTTTGCTGGTTTTAGGTTCAAAGTGAGCATTTTCAGCTTTTCTGGGATTTATGTCGCTGTAAATTTAACAACACTGGCAACTGTTGGCAGGGCAAAACAAGTCATCTGAAGATGTCAATTTTAGCTTTGCGTAACATATTTTAGACGTTTCCCTGCTCCGACACACCTGAGTCAAATGATCAGCTTGTCATCAAGCTGCGGTGATAACGGCCCGTTCATTTGAGTCAGGTGTGCTGGGGCAGGGCAGGGGCCAGCTGGAGCAGGACCGGAAAACGTTAGACAAAGTCGTGAAATAAAAGAGGAGAGAGGGACACGACATGCAACAGATGTCCCTGCAGACTACTTTTATAGTCACGAACGGAGGTGTAGAAGATCTCCGGCCCACCGCTTGCCTGCCTGCACTCAATGCCATTCAATGACATCACTGTCTATTCCTCTTTCTAATAGTTAAAGGCAAATCCACAGTTCGGACAGTCGAAGGATTCTCATTTGTTTAAAGGATTATGTACTCCAGGGCAGGTTTAGCAGAGAAACACTGACATCTCCCATAAAGCTCAACCACGTCCATCCACGCTGTTTGAATTAATGAAGCGCTTCAGGAAGAAAAACAAAAAAGGCCCCCCCACACACTTGAACGTCAGCTTTGCTTGGATAAATAAGGTGTTAAGAAGTCTGGCATTTAAATTGTCATCAAAACTGGAGGCGGTGACACTTTTGAAACACGATGAGCTTTATTTCAGTAAGACATGACTTCCCGTCTAACTGAAGAGTCGCGTGCTGCCTCGCCCTTTTCAGGGCTCAATTTCTTAATTAATTTTCAGCAACTAGTGACAACCTCATTTAAGCTATATTGTACGTATTCACCTTGTAATCACAATACTGTATCATCTTTTTGATTTACTGCTACATCGCTGCAGACGACTAATGTTACAAAGTCAGTTATCAAGCGGCGTGAAAAGTTAAAACAATCGGATGACAGCGAGCAAGTCTGTGCAGGACACCGACCATGCAAATATGTATCCCAGAGGAAAATGGCAAACACAAAAGTCAGGGCCTTCTGGAAAAATCTTCCTTGGTGTTTTTTGCAACGGAGGAGGAATTCACTCTGACAAGATTCAGCACATCACCCCAGACAGAGAGAGCTGTGAGAGGAGAGGGAGGAGAAAATGGGGAGGGATGGGAAGGAAAGGTATGAGAAGAGGGGGAGGAGGAGGGGAGAGAGGAGGAATTCCTGCGTGTAGAGACTGGCAGCAGCAGAGCTCTGACACCAAACCACTAAGTTGCACTCACTGATAAAGCGTGTTTGCAGAATGAATAATCAGTAATCTGCTGCTTTTTGCTATTCAAACACATTCGAAACCTACTTTAACAGGCAGTAACACATTTTTAATCCCTGGTTGACATGTTCATGTTCGACTGCTATTGTAAAGAAAGGTTATCATATAAAATGTACAGGTCATATTGTTTTGAATCTGAAGAGAAACTAGTACCTACAGTGGCCTGTATGACTGCACAGTGAATTCGCAGATGTGTTCCAGACTTGAGTTGGACTTCCTCAGGCTTATTCACAGTTGTGACAGACGGGCGAGGCTCTCAGACGGACAATGAAATACTAAACTGAATGGAACCTTGCTCAAAGAGTGGCTAATCAAGCTAATACTGGAGAGTTCTATCGTGCAAACAAACAACAAATGACCAAAACACATTGACGTTTGACCAATTGCTAGGAAACTGCCAGTTTAACCCTTTGATGCACAGCATGGGTCAAAAGTGACCCGGCTGAGTTTTTATTTTCTATATCTTTGCAATGAATTACTTTCATCATTCAGTATTCAAGGTATTCCTCAATTAGTTTGTTTTTGATCATCATACATCCTTATTTAATTTTTTCCTTTCTTATTTTTTGAATAAAAACACCTTTTGTATCAATACCCCTCTAATGCACAACATGGGTCGAAAATGACCCATATTCATTTTCTATGCTATTTCATCTATTGCTGAGTGTTTCTATGATATATCTTTGAAATAAAAAATAATTTTATCATTTATTATTCAAAGTATGCAGTAAATATCTTGTTTTTGTTTCACAGAAATCATCATTTTTTGTTTTTCTTTCTTACTATACGAACAAGCACAGCTTTTATATTTCTACATCAACTTCACACACATGGGTCAGAAACGACCCACACAAATTTGCTGAATCATTTGGTGTCAACTGCGTCTGTGACATTTGCTCCCTGTGTAAGTACCATAAGTATTTTTCAACTGTTTGAAAATATTTGACAACAATTGTGAAAGATAACTGTACATGATATTTGATTGGGTTTAGGTTACCTTGAGTGAGTACATTACTTCTCAGAAAGTTAAAAGTAATTACTATGAGCTAGTTAGCTAGCTGTTGACATATTCTATGTCAGTTAGCTAATTCTACCATAGTTAGCTAACTGTTGTAGTTAGTCCAGCTAACTACTGTTTTTGTTTGTTTTTTTGTCCAGGTAACTACTTAGCAAAGGAGATTGCTAGGCTACTTATCAACGACGTTAGCTTAGCTAACTACTTAGCTTAGCTAACTACTTGGCTTAGCAGATTACAAGGCTACTTAGCAGAGTAGTTAGCTAAATAATTAGTTAAGATACTTAGCCAAGTCACCAAAATAAAGCTGTGTATTAATGTGTATCTGAAAATATTATGTGTGCTTTTTATTTTCTTTATCCAGAGTATGGCTGTTCGCAGATTTACTGCTGAGATGGTTGCAGCAATGATTCAGGAAGAATTAAATGAGGAAGATGAAGAGGCAATTTGTTCTGAATCCGAGTCAGAAAATTCTGACGATGATGACCCAGAATATGGAGTTGTGGGTGTGTCTGGGGATCCAGCACTCCTACATGAAGACTCCTCTGATAGAAAAGACGACTCATCTGGTGACTCCTCAGAGGAGGAAACTCAGACTCAGTCCAGTAGACTGAGTAAAAATGGGTCTTACTGGAATGAGAACCCCCCCACTCATGGCAGAACAAGAAGCCATAATATCCTGAGGAGCTGCCCAGGACCTACACCTGGATCAACAGCTGTCTCACCTAAAGATGCCTGGGATATGTTCATTACTGACAATATCATTGAAGAGATTTTGAAATGCACCAATTTAGAGGGACGAAGAATAGCCACAGCAAAAGGGAAAGAGTGGAGAAGCATCAATAAAGAGGAATTCATGGCCTTTATTGGTTTGACCCTCCTTGCAGGAGGGGAGAAGAGCTGGGATGTGGCCTTGCGGGAGCTGTTTATGGATCCGCTCCAAAATCCCATTTACAAAGCCACCATGAGCACTGGGAGATATGAAGATATCCGCCGTGTCATACGGTTTGACGACAAGAGGACCAGGGCTCTGCGACAGGAAACAGACCACATGGCGGCATTTAGGTACGTGTGGGGCTGTTTCCTGGACAACTGCAGAAGACGGTTCATCCCCAGTGACTGTGTCACCATAGATGAGCAGCTTGTGCCATTCCGAGGCAGGTGTAAGTTCAGGCAATACATGCCCAGCAAGCCCGCAAAGTACGGGATAAAAATCTTCTGGATGTGCGATGCAAGGGTACCCTATGCAATAGATGGAACTGTCTATACAGGGAGACAGCCAGGACAGGAAGTTCAGAGGAACCTTGGGGAGAGTGTCGTCCAACAATTGTGTAGCGGAATAAGGCAGACAGGTGAATATACAGAGATATACAGATATAATAGATAATATATAGATATAATAGAGAAATTAAGGTATACATTTCATCAAAATACACAATTTTTCCCAATCTCCCAATCCAATTTTTTCTATAAACAAAATAGTAGAACAGAACAGAATGCAATGCAATTCAATGCAACAGATGTTGTTAGAATTTAGAGAAATTTAGAGTAAATTTACAATCTTTCCCCCCTCTCATAGGTCGCAACATCACAATGGACAACTTTTTCACTAGTGTCCCTCTGGCTAAGAAGCTCCTCGAGAAGAACCTGACCATTGTTGGGACTCTTCGCCAGAACAAGCCAGACATACCACCTGTCATGAAGCCATCCAAATCACGGGAGATTCATAGCTCAGAATTTGGATTCAGTGGCAACATGACCATGGTGAGCTATGTGCAGAAGAAGGGAAAGGCTGTTGTCCTCCTGAGCACCATGCATGATGACAAGGCAGTGGATGACAGTCGAAAGAAGAAACCAGAAATGATCCAGTACTACAACAAGACAAAAGGAGGAGTGGACACAATGGATCAGATGGTTAGCAACTATTCATGTAAGCGGAGAACCTCGAGGTGGCCCCTAGTTCTCTGGTACAATATGCTGGATGTTGCCACCCTCAATGCCTACACCAACTTCACCACACAACACCCTGATTACATGGGTGGTGTGAACAATGCACGTCGGCTATTCATCAAGGAGCTGGGCAAAGAGCTTGTTATGCCACATATGAAGAGGCGCATGGAGGGCACACCCAAACTCCAGAGGCATATCGTTGAAGCAATGGAAAGATGTGGGGTAAAAAAAAAAAACCCAGCCACCACCCAGTCACAAGAAGCCATCCGGCAAGAGGGCCAAAGGAAGAGGAAGAGGTGCTCGATCTGCCCTGTCTCCAAGGACAGAAAGGTCAGCAGCTGGTGTTCCCAGTGCACCAGGCCTGTTTGCAAGGAGCACAAACATGTGGTTGTCATTTGTGAGCAATGTAAATATTGAGGTGGCAATTATTGGTCTTGTTATGTGGTCTTGTTAAGTTGTATTGTATTTTGTTAGGTCACATTTCACCAGTTTACAGTTCAGTTCAGTTATCTGTTACCAGAGTTATGTGTCATGGTTGTCATGGTTGATTCCTGCTTCCTAGTTTCCTACCCACCAATCTGTGTTCTCCTCACTCCCCCTCACACCTGTCCCTCCCCCTTTTGGATTTTTCCTGTAATCTTTTTTTGTTTATATAAAAGATGCTTTGGTCAACCCGTCTCAGCCTATATCTTCAAAATTGAATGACTTCATGCTGTAATAATCATAATAATACTTATTATGATTATTATTATTATTATTATTATTAGTAGTAGTAGTAGTAGTAGTAGTAGTATGAAGTAATTTAATTTTAAATCACACCGGGATGAATGGGTCATTTTTGACCCATGTGTGTAAATTTGATGTCGTAATATAAAATCAATTTTTGTTCATTAAGTATGAAAGGAAAAATGGAAGAATGATCAGTGGTAATCAAAAACAAGATATTTAAAGAATATTTGGAATATTAAATCATAAAATGAATGAATTTCAAAAGATGGAGAAAAGAAAAACTCACCCAGCATGAAATAACCTGGGAAATGAATGCGGGTCATATTTGACCCATGTTGTGCATTAGAGGGGGTGTGCATATGTTATGCATCAAAGGGTTAAGAAATGTTTTATAATCAAACTGCATGACATTTTATGGTGTATGTTATGTTGTAGAACAAAACTTGTAAATTTATTAAACCTCTGGTAACCACAGACCTTATGTCAGGCATTTAACCACAAAAAATAATTGGAAAAAAACCCAGTGACATTGAAATGAGGGAACTGGCTAAATGCTACCTGATTTCTGGGTTTTAGGACTACAGACTACTCCACGATATACCTAGCCTGTCATAAACTACACTTATCTTAACCCTAACCTAATACAGTTTTCTCTTCAGTTTTCATATAGCCCCTTTTCATTCTCTTTCTAATTATACCTTATCAAGCAGCAAACCATGGCAGAAAAGTGCCATTTTTAACCAATTAATTGTACTAGCCTACCCTAGCTAATTAAGCTAGTGAGCGTTTGTTTATCATTAGCATAACAATCTGCCTGATGATCACCTGATCAATTAAAAACATAATCAAACAGATTCCCATTATATTAGTGGATACATTTTGGTACATATTACTGAGCAAACATAAGCTGTTGTCCCCTGTTTAGGCAGAGTGATGTTGAATGTCAGCCTCCTCTGAACATACTGTGTTCTTCTCGCTAACTGCTCCGACGTGACGGCTGCTGAGCGCAGCGACGCGGAGGAGGCTCGGTTGTGAAGGGGGTGGCGCGGAGGGGCGGAGCGGCTCTCCCTGCCGGGCGGTGTCAGCCGAAGAAAACGGGACAGAGGAGCAGCGAGGGGCCGACAGAGAGACACATTCCCCGGGTGGTATTACTGAACTGCAGCAGCGGACTTCAGGTAAGAGGAAGGAGCGATTTTAGGGCGTTTTCTCCAGAGTCAGGAGGAGAAGTCATTGTGTCGGGCTGACCGGAGAGCAGAGGACAGGATTTATAAGTCACTGCGGCACGTGTGCTGTTCCCCATTCAGGGAGAAATACACTTCAGTGCTCATCTCAAGGGACGTCAAGAAATGTGATAACAAAGGTTAAAATGCGCACTGTGTTTGTGGGTTAAAGCGTCTAACATGCATTTAAAAACTGCTACTGCCGCTGGAAGCAGGAATGTCCTACATTATGAATTCCACTTAATGATATTTGATGATAGTCACGACCACAAATGCAATTTTCACCATTTTATTAATGCATCTCAGTGTTTTTATGAATGCTATGTGACATTTATTTTTTATTTGCAGTATGCTAGCTAATTTATCATTGAGAAACCCATTTAACTTTAAGCTAGCTCGACCCATCCAAACAAAGGTTACAAGACTAGAAATTAGATTTATATTCATTTGCAGCATATAACATAAAATCCTGCACAGTCAGTTTATTTTGTATGAGACGTTTTGTGATTGTTTCCAGATCAGTATGGCTGAATGTTGCTCTTCTTCCTCAATATGATAAAGGGATAAAACTGTAGTGTGATTGGCAAACAGTGCAGCAGCCATGTGTCAGGATGAATGACATGAACTGCATCGTCATGCCAAACACTGTGTGTGTGTGTGTGTGTGTGTGTGTGTGTGTGTGTGTGTGTGTGTGTGTGTGTGTGTAATCCATCAGGGACACTCCTTCAGTCATGTGCATCACTGGATGAAAATAATCTGGAGGATAAAATTGCATCCAGACACTGCAGGGTCATCGTGTCAATCAACCATATCTTCAACCAGATTTTATCCAGATGCCTGAGTGATGTCGCTGCTTTAATCAGTGCACTCCGGTGCTGTATATACGTCTGATAAAGGACCGAGAAAAACAATTTAAATCTTGAATTCTATTAGCTAACATTTCTTCACCATATAGCTGCAGACAGTTGATCAGAACTTCCCAGAGATGCTACGTATGATCATGTAATGTAGATAACGTACTCCTGGGATTTTATGATTAACAAAAACTTATCCAGAAGTCTGATTTACCTCTATATCTAACCCAGAAAACATAGCAAGGACAAACCTGTAAATCCTCCCACATGAAGGGCTGTTCTTCCTGTATTAGTGACATCTGGTGGCAGTAAAAGTATATTTTCCTCCAGTTTCTCTACTGCATGAACAGTGTTGTTCACACTGAAAGGGATATTTGCAGAAACACCAAACACAAACATGTTCTAAAGATTACAAGCATAACTTTAGATTAATGCATTTCCAATTAACCAAAAATGCCCCCAAAAATGATGATTATTACCACCTATATTGTGTATACAGGATTGTTTTGCATGAAGAAGAATACATCTCCATTCTTTATTCAAAGAGAGCAGATAACAGATGTTCAGTGATATGTCATCAGTGTCACAGGCACACTTTGGAGTGTTTTTGTAGACACATATATGACGGCCCCTGTGATTGCGTGCCTGTATCTGGCCAACCATGCAACCAGCACATTTGCATGTGGAAGCCGCAGGAGCAGAGCTTATTTGTTTTTGGGTTTTTTTGCCAATGCCATAACACGAATGTGTCGCATGTGAGAGATTTTCAAAGACAACCAGAGAGCACTACTGATTGTGGTGTGGAGAGATGATTTCAGTTAATCCAGAAGGTCAAGAGCAGCAACTTTGAAGAGGATCTTTTTTGTTCGCTGACGTCCCTTCGGAGTCACGGATGTAAGACTGACAAACATCATTCATCTCTCCAAGTTGGATCTGGATTTCTCATCAGATCTTTTGATGGATGTCTGAATAGAAAACAATATGATTTAGTTATATTCATCTAACAGCTATGAGATGGTCAGTTTTCCTTTTCCGTATGTTATTTAGAGCTAGAGGCCACATCTCAGGCTCATAATGCCTGACTTATCTGAATGGATTTGGCTGCCCAGGCTTGTATCGATTGTCTGTGGATGTAATACATCAAGTTGACACACTGTCTCAGCTAACAGGGTTGTGCTTTCTGCAGCAGAGAGCTCTCTCCCTCTTGGACTAAATCATATAAAGTCATATACGAGCTAATCTAACTACAGTACTGCTAAGACTGTATTTCTAGGCCAGTATTTCTTGTAACATCATGTGATGTATTGTGTGATGAAGCAACTACAGAGCTCTGCTTTTTGCTACAGAAAGTAACGTCCTGGTCAAGATTTGTTAGGATTTATTTCTTTTTACTGAAGGCATAAACGGATATATTCATCCGCTACCTCATTTCATTAGCGTTGTTGGTGGTATTTGATGGTCAGCTTGCCCAGATCACACAATACATTTCTCAATTAGATGCATTTGGGGAAGTTTCAGATGAAGTCAACCAAAGTACGGACAGAGATAGACAGCTGGTGTTTTGCCTTGGCAGAAAATAATTGTCACAGTGATGTCTGTTGCTTACCTTCTTTGTGATTAATCTTTTGAGTAGCCTGATGCCATTCACCTCCAGTGTATTAGGGTGGTAGAGAGGCAGAGATCTCAGCTGTCTTCATTGCTAGAAGCCACTATGTGGAAGCTGCTTCTATCCATAATGGTTCATAATCATTATGATTGTCATTTGCAAGTGGAAAAGTATTTTTTTCTTTTGGATGGGTGAAGAGATACATTAACATTTCAACAGGGGTGGGCGATCTGTTGATTTCATGTGTGATTGATCTCGAAGGTGTCGACAGGTGTCCTTTTTCAGGCGAACTGTAGAGATCTCGATATTTAATGTCCTCTTACTTTTGTTTCCAAGTTTCACATAGCCTCACTGACTAGCACATCCACACAATTCAAACAGACTGATAGATGGATGTAGCCGACGGGACAAATTACTTCACGTGGCTCTTCCTCGGTCTGGCTTGTGCCAAAAAAGAACTATCCTGAATGCAAAATTGTGTTCAAATGGTATAAATGAAGAAATTAGTAGCCCATAAGATGCCTTATTACAGCAGAGCAAGTGGGTACACCAACATTAACAAGCATTTGGCTTGCACTCATACTCATAGCACTCATACTGTCACTGTAGGCCACTGTGAGTCTCTGCATGCTGCCTTTTATATAGCATCACCACAGGTGGGCAGTGTATGAGGGGGTACAAAGGGATGTAAATATGTGGATCAGGTAATACCTTTTTTATTCTAGACAGATATTTTAAACATCCATACGTCTACATAAGCTATATTAAAACCATTTACCCTCCATTACACGACTCCATTAGTCATGTCAGATTCACATTCTACATAAATCCTTAAGATGTTATAAGAGTCTCCGTGCTGATGTAAGTGGAATGATAAATGGGTTTGTAAAACGCATCAGGCTACTGTCGATACCCAGAGCTGTAGTGTTTTGGAGCTGTAACCCTGCTCCAGGCTGAACCAAGCATTCACCAATAAATACAATGATGAAAACTTTATGCTATCATCTCAGAGACCAAGCTAACAGGGCCTCCAGCAAGCCTTAGTTTATTTTCATGGGAGAGGAAATGGGGGACAGAGAGAGAGGGGAAGACGTGCAGCAGGTTGGAATAAACCTGGCCACTCTATGGGCTGACTGCTGACTTATTTCTCTTAAAAGAACTAACGGTAATTTGAGCTTGCCAACAACAATTGTCTGGTCATAAACTTGTCATTTTAGATGATTTCTGGAGTGCAAGAAATTGACGTTCCCCGCTAAAACTGTATTAAAGTACCTAAATGCTGCCTTGTCTTGTGTTCTGCCGTTCTGTTATAAAGGTGTCAAGATGTCAACAAAGGTCAGCCCTGAGGAGATGGAGGAGATCACAGAAGGCTTCCAGAAAGTGGGTGAGTCGACACAGACCCATCAGTGATAAAGTAGTCGATCGTGTTTGAAGAGAGGTCAAGCAGCTGACAAACACATGTTTTCACACACTGTGCGTGCTCCATCTGACATACAGATGTTTCTCTTTGGGGTTATAGAAAGAAATTTAACCTTTTGATACACCCACAGTTCAGTTATTGGAGTTATATAGGAATATTTTTCCATTTTAGAAAATATTATAATGTTTTTTCTTGCCAACAATGAAAAGTGGTTGGGTGAAAGGAGGTGAAAATGTTGATTCCACTCCTATGAAACATTGCTTTAACTTTTCCCCCTCCCCCTCCTCCCTGTCCCTGCTGCCTGCACCCCACTTCTCAAGATGTCGACGGTAACGGGTACATCTGTGCCAAAGAACTCAGCAATCTCTTTCAAGAGGTGCGCTGTCCAATGGCTGGATACCAGATCAGAGAACTCCTTCATAAGCTGGACAAAGACAACGACAGCCGCATCGACCTGGAAGAGTTCAAGGCTGTAGGTAACATTAACTAACTAACTAACTAACTAACTGACTGACTTAATGACTAATAAATTAAACCACAACTCACATCTTTCCTAACAGCTTTCTAACTGCCTTTTGATGACTAAATGAATAGTGGTTGATTGATATTTAACTGACTGACTATCTGATTGAATAACTGACCAGACTTTAATCAGTTGATTACTGATGTATGGTCAGTGACCAAATAACTAAGAAACAAAGACAAATTAACCGACTGACAGAGTAGTAAACCAAAGGTTATAATTACTATCTTAACAAACATTGGAGCTAAATTGACCCACGTGTGTGTTTTTGTGTGCACATTCAGATCTACCGGGACCTGAAGAATGAGAAGTATGCACAACAATTCAAGAAAGCGCTCAACAAAAAGGAAGGCATCGTAGCCATCGGGGGCACGAGCGAGATCTCTAGTGTTGGAACTCAACATTCAATCTCTGGTTAGTAAACAACGTAACTTGCCTAATTACAGAGTAAAACTAATAACTATATGATTATATGTCAGGATTCCCTGTACAATAGTATCTAAGACAGAAAGAACTTGACATTGGACTTGACTGTATTTCAGAGCAGGAGCGCTTTGCTTTCGCCAACTACATCAACTCATCTTTGGAGGAGGACCCAGACTGTCAGGCAGTCCTGCCTATCAACCCCAGCAACGAAGATCTGTTTAAAGCAGTAGCAAACGGCATCGTGCTCTGGTGAATATTACCAAGGCGAATTTGACAAAAATCTTTCCAGCAACATGAAAGCACGTAAATCATGTTCTTAAATGTACTGATCACTCACTTGGATATCATCTGTACTTTTGCAGTAAACTCATCAACCTCTCTGTTCCTGACACCATTGATGAGAGAACCATCAATAAAAAGAAACTCACACCTTTCACCATACAGGTTAGTCAGTTTCTCAACTAGTGGACAGGTGTGTGTCTGTGTATGCAAACGATATCACAGGGATGGAACTTACAGTTTTATATACGCAGTGTTAAGAAATGCAAAGTAAAAAGCTATAACTACATTTGGCCTCTGTCGTCTCCTGTTTGGTTGTTTCCTCCTGAATTTGTACATCTGTTTCCCCCCAATAGGAGAATCTGAACTTGGCTCTGAACTCAGCCTCTGCCATCGGCTGCCAAGTCGTCAATATCGGAGCTCAAGACCTGAAGGAGGGAAAACCTCACCTGGTGCTCGGCCTCCTCTGGCAGATTATCAAGATAGGACTGTTTGCAGATATTGAGCTGAGCCGCAATGAAGGTATGTACACACACACACACACATGCTCTCACAACGGAATAAAAGATACATATCATGCAGATATAACCTCTCTCCTACAAATATGTTTAGCTTTAATCACTATGCCACATGCTTGTGTTTCTGTATGCAGCTATAGCAGCATTGCTAGAGGAAGGGGAGAGTCTGGAAGAGTTGATGAAACTCAGTCCTGAGGAGCTGCTGCTGCGCTGGGCCAATTTCCATTTAAAGAAAGTTGGAATGTCCATATCAAACTTTTCTGGAGATATTAAGGTAAAGAAGTGTTGGTGGAATGCCTGAACCTCTTTCAATATTACCACTGAAACCATGATTAAAATTAAACAGAATGTCAGACAGTTTAATTCTATAGCTATTTATTATTTAATGCAACAGTTTGACTCCTACTTAAATCCACAACTTAATGCTCATGAAATCTGACTATTGCGGTGGGAATAACTATCAGTGTAGTTCAGTATTTTGTCATATTTCACCAAGTGTCTACCTGTTTATGTGCAGGACTCCAAGGCGTACTTCCACCTGCTCGAGCAGATCGCTCCGGACGGCAGCAAAGAGGACGCTCCACGAGTTGAGGTCGACATGACTGGGCTTTATGTGAGTTCATAGAGTTATGGCTTAAAAATGCAACTTTTTATCTTAGGACTGCAAAGTGTAATGCACTTTCTTGTTGTTAACCTTTCATATTCCATTTATTCTGTATTATTTTAGTCAGATACAACTAAAAGAAGTAACAATGGCCCTTGCATGAAACTGGGCTGTCTATGCAGTACAAAGACAAAACAGATGCGATATCCCTTTTTGCTCAAATGGTAGAAAATCTACAACACCCATTATGCACTTACAAACTGAACTATCAAAGAGGATGAGGTGCAGGGGGAGAGAGGTGGAGAAACACAGGTGAGGGAAATGAGTAGGCAAAAAACAAGAGAGCAGGGATGGAGCTGATACGCTAGGAAGAGTGCATGGAACAGTGCTGGGGGAACAAAGGTGATACAGGGCAGATGTGTGGAGAAAGGCAGGCTGGGAAGGAGCACAGGAACACAAGAGGAAAACAGAGCAAAAGACAACACAAAACCCATAAAACACAAATAAAAGAAAGACCATGTTAGCACTGAGCCACACCAGATCAATAAACACTGACATACTTGGGGCTGGCCAGAGCTTTGTTTTTGTGTTGGTCATGAACTTTGGCTCTTGCAGCTGAAAATGTTCCTGAATGCATTTCAGGCAAGAAATGTCCAGTGTAGTACCAGAATCTTGGTTTATAGTTTATCACCGCTGCCAAGTTTGATCAAAGTTTGCTGAGAGGCGCCTCACTTGGTCCAAGAGAGAAAGAGAGAGCAGCTCTCTTAGTCTTACTCTATACTCCTTGTGTCTGTTGATGCGGGCATGCAAAAATGTGGAACAACTATCTGCAATTGACACAGCAGCCCTAAAATCCCCTAGATGACAGCATTTGGCACTTTTTTTGTAGGCAAGAGAGTGGGTCACTCTGGGTGCAGGCAGTCATGTTTTACCTACAATACAGTGACACAAAACTGATAGAAAATCATCAAGAAAGACATGAATTTGGGCCTCGATGGGGTGATCTCTCTGAGAATTTAGTTAAAGGATTTCAACACACACGCTTTGCATTTCACTATCAGAGGCTGACTTTCTTCCTGTTGACCGTCTTCTTGCTTCCTTTAGGACCATAATAGGATCATGATATTGTCCTGACTCTGAATACTGAGAGCAACAGTCTGTCTCATTATCTTTGCAGAGTTTAAATTCCCTTTTCCTCCTTGTGTTTTTCATATCATTACCAAATGATTACAAAATTGCATTGGGTGACATAACTTAGTGAGCCATTATGATAATGAGTCTACCTATGTAATTGTTTTACATGTCATATCACCATCTTGGTGTTTATTAAAAGTCATTGTTTTCTTCAGCAATGTTTTCCTCACAGTCACTCTCACACCAACATAGTGTTTTTTTCCATATGAAGTTAGATTTACAGTTACACTTCTATTAAAACTGACATCTACTATAATGATGATTATGATGTCTTTGTAAGAAATTCATACATAAACTCAACCTTAATCTGGATCAAGAATGTTTTGCAATGTAATGTAGTGTCTGGGCCCCTTTTTCAAAGGATGTTCTCCATCCCAAATGAAATGAGAGCCTGTTTTCCCTAACAAGTGTAAACCTGTGTGTGTCACCAGGAGAATGATCTTATGAAGAGAGCAGAGTGTATGCTCGTACAGGCCGACCGCCTCGGCTGCCGACAGTTTGTAACTGCTACCGATGTTGTGTCTGGAAATGCAAAGCTCAACATGGCCTTTGTAGCCACGCTGTTCAACAAACACCCGGCACTCACCAAACCAGAGAACGAAGATTGGAACCTGCAAAGTGAGCAACAATGAATATTTACTTTCACATATGTTCAATAAAACCTGTCAGTGTGGTCCTGTATGTGTGTGTGTGTGTGTGTGTGTGTGTGTGTGTGTGTGTGTGTGAAGCTAATCTTCCTCCCTCATTGTCTCCCTCGAGGTGAGACCAGAGAGGAGAGAACGTTCAGGAACTGGATGAACTCTCTCGGAGTGCGTCCAAATGTTCACCATATCTACGGGTCAGTCTCTCGCACTTTATTCATTTCTACTGTTTGCTGCCACACTGAGCCACAATTCGCTCGTTCATTACATGCCCGTGTGTATGTGTGTGTGTCTTAATGCAGAGATCTGCATGACGCCATGGTGATCCTCCAGCTTTATGAAAAGATTAAGGTGCAGGTGGACTGGGACAACAGAGTCAACCTCCCTCCATTCAGAGGAGGAGGAGGACATTTGAAAAAGGTAAATGAACAAACTGCTTAAGCATGTATCATTTATAGATTGGGTTTGCGACCTGACATGAATGAAAAAGAGTCTTTCAAATCGTAGAAAGGTTATTTTCAAAGATGAGGGATGCACAGTGAAGTGTTTTTGCTGATATGCAGATTGTTTTCAACTCATTTGGCCAGTTATCGATGTCAACACTGATATATGCACATAAACTTTTACCCCAGTTCCACAAGGCACATCTCTGTTACCTGGCGAGTGCAACACTGTTTTGTTCCGTGCTCGCTGTGGCTTCATTTCCAACTGGAAGCATTTCAGAAGTGGAGCGTAATGCCTCCCCGATAGTGTTGATATATTTTTGAGACTTGTTGTGCTTTCTACCATGGTTGAGTACTACTACACAGTTAAATTAAATGTTTAATGTTAAGTTTTAAATGTTAAATTTTGAAAATTTAGTCGTTCCACTGTCCGACTTCCTGTCTGGCTCGATCTGCTCTGTGCAGACTGACGTGGTCCACTTCTATCAGAAATACTTGGTGTGTATTCACTGCCGAGCAGATCCACTTCTAGGATGCTACTGAGACGTGCCAGGGTGCACCGTTGTATACCACACCATTGTATAGAAAGTCGCTGGTGGCTTTATTGCAGTTGAGACAGGCCCAGAGGAATCTAGGGGTTATTGTGATGGCACACTAACACACTAGACATACACTGCTTTTAAAAATGGACCCATTCCCTGGGCAAAATGATAAGAGATGACCTGGTCAACAGTTCAGGTCGTGTGCACATAATTAAAGCGTCATCTTATTGTCAGGACATACCAGCAAAAATGGTAATTTCAAGCCAGTATTTTATTTTCAAGCCTCTATTGCGGAGTACTGACTGTGTGCTGACATTATTGTGCATCTCTATCATATATATCATATAAACATAAAATATTTCTATGCATCCACATGTACGCAGGTTTTTTATACCATTCAACAGGAGGCACATTTACTATAATTACAATACCAAGTAGACAGCTGTCATAACATAAACATCAGCACACATGTATGAGTCTCTCACTCAGTCTCACTGATTGTACAATAAACTAACTTTGTGTGTGCTTGACAGATCGAAAACTGTAACTATGCTGTGGAGCTGGGCAAGAAAAAAGCTGGCTTTTCCCTGGTGGGAATTGCTGGACAGGACATCTACGATGGAAATGAAACTCTAACCCTGGCGCTGGTGTGGCAGCTGATGAGGAGGTGAGCTAGGCGCCATAAGTCATTACTTGTAGTCATGAGGTGGTTTTTCAGAGACGTTAAACAAAAATGACCAAAACGAAGAAATCTGGTAGGGAGGTTAGACAGATATTGGGGGTGAGCGAATGGAGAGATTTTGTAAGGGATGCATGATTTAACTGGGAGCCAGTGAAGGCAGATGAGAGTGGGGGTGATATGTTGCCAGGGCTTGGTGCGGGTGAGGACCCTGGCAGCAGAGTTGTGCTCGTACTTGAGCCTGTCCAGGGTTTTGGAAGGGAACCCGGACAGGACTCCATTTCAGTAGTCCAGGCGGGAGGTGATGAGGGCATGGATGAGGGTCTCAGCCACAGGTTCAGAGAGGGAGGGTCGGAGTCTGGAGATGTTTTTCAGATGATAAAAAGCTGTTTTTTGTGATGGATTTTACGTGTGATTGAAAAGATAGCATGGAATCAAGGATGACACCCAGGTTGCGGACCATGAATGGGGAGATGGAGCAGCCGTGCACGTCCAGGAGAAGATCTCTAACCATGAGTTCTGTTTTATTTGTGTTTAGTTTCATCCAGAGTTTTATATCATGCAAGCAGTTGACGAGTGACTGTGGGGGGTAGCCGGGTGGATGGTTTGGTGCAGAGATATAATTGAATGTCATCAGCATAGGAATGGAAGTTGAGACCGTGTTTGCAAATTATCTGACCAAGAGGGAGCATCCAGATGGTGAAGAGGAGGGGTCCAAGCACAGAGCCTGAAGGCTCGCCCTGGTTTACTGGAGCTGAGGTGGAACTGGAGTCTCCAATATAAAATGAAGCTTGTCAATTTAGGGCTTTTGTACACAAACAGCACAACCTTAAAATCAATCATGAACCTTATTGGAAGGCAGTGGAGGGTGACTATAATTGTAGGAGTACGGTCTCTCGTCTTGGAACCATTCAGGAGCCTCGCAGCTGTATTTTACACCAATTTCCGGGGGGCAGAGACACCTGGCTGATCCCAGTGTCAAAGGGAGTTACAATAATCCAGCCAGAAAGAGTTGTAGGGCATAAACAACTTTCTAAATCACAGAACAAGAGGAAAGGTTTTTATTTTTGCAGTGGACCGAAGCCATTAGCCTTCACACTCTAGATGTTTGAACAAGGAGAGGGGGCTGTTCTCACATCACACAGTGAACGCTTTCCCAGTTTCTGTCAGTGTAGAGAAGACAAGCACACCCAGTAACACACCGGCAGGGCAAGATGAGAACATCGCTCCCTGTTTTGAGATTGAAGACAAAGGGTTTCATTAGAAACATAATCATTACATATCATTTGACTAACATTATTGGGAGACAGAGGCTACCTGTCATCATGCATCAGTTATTTACAGTAAATATGGCGAGGTATTCTGTTGCACCTTAAAATAATCTCCTATTCTATTTAACTATCTCATTGTACCTGAGGTTCAATACTGTATTTACAGTATATATGATTCAATTGTTGGTAACCATAAATTTGTCTTATCTTCTATATGCAGGTACACTTTAAATGTTCTGGAGTTCCTTGGAGAAGGAGAAGTTGCAGGAGATGATCTGATCATTTCATGGGTCAACAAGACTTTGTCTGAGAATGGCAAGAGTTCCTCTATCAAAAGCTTTAAGGTGACTTTAACCTCACATATATTTTAGATTAAATTTTGATGAACCCCTCTGTGTTCAGTCTCATTGTGAGTTCAGTGTGAGTTTTAATCTTTCCTAAGCAAAGGCGTGTGTGTGTGTGTGTGTGTGTGTGTGTGTGTGTGTCTGTCTGTCTGTCTGTCTGTCTGTCTGTCTGTCTGTCTGTCTCTCTCTCTCTCTCTCTCTCTCTCTCTCTCTCTCTCTCTCTCTCTCTCTCTCTCTCTCTCTCTCTCTCTCTCTCTCTCTCTCTCTCTCTCTCTCTCTCTCTCTCTCTCTCTCTCTGTGTGTTCAGGACAAATCAATCAGTACCAGTATTCCAGTTCTGGAGCTGATTGATGCTCTTCAACCCAACAGTGTGAACTTTGAGCTGGTTAAAACAGAAGATCTGTCAGATGAAGACAAACTGGACAATGCCAAGTAAGCACCTTCATGCTCTTCTCTGTTTATTAGTTAGCATTATGTTTGTGTCTAAACCCTGAGCATGCAGCAGGAAGTTTACAGCACAGAAGCAATCTTTTGTAAAGACATAAATCGCATTTTGTGGAGACAGACTCTGGCTTCATCTAAGTATTAAAGTTTGCCACACTTCCAGCCAAAATGGTCACTAGGGAAGTTATTATAAAGCTTATTATAACTATACACTTACTGTTTGTGGATAATAGCAAAATTGAAAGGTGATTTATCGAACAAAAATAATTTTTATCTTTGTGATTTTTGATACTCAAAGCAAAGTGAAAAAATTCTATAAAACATTTGATTAATGTGCCTCAAAAAATGTTTTATATGTGTTAAAAATAGTCACTTTGCCATGGAGCATCCTGAGCAAATATAAATCACCACAACTAGAAACAAAAAGTGCTAAATTAATTAAATGTTAGACATCATAGAACAGTCATGAAACGGTTACAAGTAACCTCAGTAATGTGGATAAAAGGGTGATGATAAAACTGAAATAAATTACATTTTGACATTTACATTTAAATGACTATGTCACTGAAAAAAAATATGTAATACATTGTTTAGTGATCCTAACCGAGACCCTTTCCTGCAACAGGTATGCCGTGTCAATGGCGAGGAAGATCGGAGCCAAAGTCTACGCCCTGCCCGAGGACTTGGTGGAGGTTAACCAGAAAATGGTGATGACCATCTTCGCCTGCCTGATGGGAAGAGGCATGAAAAGGGCCTAAAGGAGACACATGTACACTTGTTACACACACACACACGCGCTCACACACATACTGACTTACAGACTGTCTTTTCCTTTGTTTGAATGGATGAAACATGAAGAGAGTGAACATGAATGAATTGTCTGCTATTTTTAAAGTGGTCATTCACTGTTAGCAAAGATAGAAGTGTCACTTTATTAATCTGTTCTGCACAGACATGAAAAAATATCAGTAGTGATGTTAGAGCTTCAGAGAAATGAGTACCTTGGTTTGACAGTTTGCAATGAACGTGCTAAATATTTGGGGTTGTGGGTTTTTTCTCAATCTCAGTTTTGGTTTGGGTCACTTCAAGTGGGTCAACTTTCCATCCTGCACGTAGGTATGAAGACAGCTGTGAATAAGCCTGTTAAAGGAACACAAGGTTTCGTTTCTTCAATTGTAAAGGCTGTGATACATGGGAAACACTTGAAGACAACAACTGTGTAACATCCAAAAATTCAAGGTAGAATTGTTTACCTCTTACATCTCCCCAGCTGCATTGCCTTAAAGTTCCCCATGTGTCACAACCTCATGATATGCCGACTTAGTTCTGCTGTATCTCCCGATGTACCAGCCAATTCACAGTGTGATCATTTATTGTAACTAAGCCATATTCTAATATTCTTTACTGAATACCTTTGGGCCTTTTTTTATATGTGACCAAAGCTGTGCTAGATTACTGGCAGTTTGTGTCTTAACACAAGAAACTGTAAAACTCAATACCTTAATTTGTTTTGTTAAACTTGTGGATTAGTTATAAAGTTTTCTTGCTGCTGATGTCAACATTCCAGTACCGTGTGTTTTTCTTTTTTTTTTTTATCCCAAATGTTTCTCAGTGAAGACTTTTCCAATCAGCTGATTGTCTTTCTCAGCTCTGTGGGATGCAACTGCTACAAAGCTTTAAATGACAGCAATACTTTGAAAATTCAGTGTGTACAATCGGGTCAATAATGTTAAATAAAAGCATTTTTTCTTAAATTGTCTGAGTTTTGTGTTGTTTATCTGTGTTCTTTTATGTACCATATGTCACCTGGATAACGATTTTATCAGTAATTATAATTAATGTAATTTTAAATGAGTCAACTGGAAAAAAAGTAAAAATGCATAATAAAATTTGCTAAGTGAGAATTCTTTTCTAGTATTTTGTCTTGATATTTCAATTTTTTAATACTCAGTATTTTGGAGAAATGGAAAAGTTAAGGTCCAAACCATAACAGATACTGATAAGTGCACTGGTTTATTATGACAGCTTTTTCTTAAGATTTACATGAACAATCCAGCACAGGTTGTAATCAGTGTCGAGAGGCAGCTGTTGAGCCTGCTGGAAGCGCACTTATTCTAATTCAACCAATCATGTGACATTCAGTCCGAAAGGAAATTACTTACAATTACTCTGCATGCGCTTTAATGCACCAGGTAGCCCACAGAGCACATTTCAACACATTCCCCCTCAAACTGGTTATTCCTCTGCTCGGTCTGAACGGTATTTTGGATCAGAATCCTAGTTTGTGACATAAATGCAACGTCTCAATTCTCCCGTGCAGGTGCGTGCATAAAAAACAGCGTCTCTCTCAGTAATCAGGAGACACACTTGTGGTTCAGAGGCCACTTCAAACAAGGTTCTTGAATTCAGATGAGCTCAGTGGTGAAAAGGAACACACACGAGCATGCACACAAACACACACACACACACACACACACACACACACAATTTGCAATTTAAACGATGCTTTTGTCAAGAACCATGTGATCGCGCTTTTGATCGGTTACATTTGCTCACTGCACCTGTCCATCCTTTCCACAGGAGTGTTGGTCTATGCTTCATGATTGGTGTGTTGTGAATCTACCTGCAGACTGAGATGGGATGCAGCTGAACTAAATGTGATGAACTGAACTAACGCTGGATCCAGAAAAATTATCAGGTTCGTTGAGTGAACATTTTTCCGTCTCTGCCTTATGATCTGTTGTCACATAATCCTTGTTGCCATGCCATCTGGTTTCCGTGGTGATGCCTGATACAGGATGACCTCGTACTGGATGACCTTCCTTTTTCTGACTATGGGTCCATCGTTGGTTGTGTGTGTGTGTGTGCACTTGGCAGTCTGCGTGAGTCTCTCTGTGTTTGCATGTCCCTTTAATGTCAGCCTGGGTTGTACCTCACAAGTCAGAGTGTGTGTGTGAGCGTGTTTCATGACTATGTGTGTTTATGTGAAGTTGAGTTTTTTGAGTCTGATTCCTGTGGTGCATATGTGTGGTGATAATATGCTGATGGTGTGTTTTCGTAGCATGACAGGTACAGTGCAGGATTCACACAGGCTGTCTGTGAAAACATGGACAGAGGAGGAGAGTGACCGAGCTGACAGCACACTAAGCAGGTATGTGTGCTACTAGTATCTGTACATAGTCAAAAGTAGAACTTCTAATGATATAGAATTGTGACAATGGCAGCCAGTTAATTTTTAGACTTTTGTATAGTGTTGTAAAAGGTGCACTTTACAGGATTTTACAGAACAATGTAAAGCGTGTGGCAGTGTGTGTTTGTGCAAACACTCTGCCCTCTGCCTGGTATTTTCTTATTTTCTCAGTACTTGGTCGTGTTCAGGATGTTTCCGGGCTAAACATTCATGCAGTGACGGGTAGCCCCCGGCCAATAACAGCGTCCAGGTTACACCACTGTCTCCGTCTCTCTGTTCAGTCTGTGTGAGGAGCTCCAGGTTGGTGTGTCAGAGCTGGACACACTCGCACAGCAGACAGGCAAACAGGCGCTTCAGCTGAATTCACACAAAATATGTAAAAATGTACCAATGGCTCAAACTTTGAGTGAAAACTTTCAAACAGAAATGTTTAACAAATCCCGCATAGTGTGCCTTTAAATGTTGCATTTAAGATCCCTCTCATCTCATCACTCATCTCAGCTAGTAGAAAGGTGCATCGTTTCTTTTCCTTGGAAAAACATCATTATCATGGGTCATAATCTGAACATGTTTGTCAGGTCGTAAATTATTGTTTTGTTCACCTCAGTGTAAGAATGCTGACAGCTGGTTCCAGGTTCTTCTGCGATTTGTGAGCGGTAGTATAACGCTGTCACTATCACGTGATGTCTGTGTGTCATCAGCATCAAGAGTCATGCTGGTTGCAAGTTTATGGAAAACAGAAACGTAAGAAAATGACTGAGTTACAGTCTGTGGACAGCATCTACTGCCTTAATGTTAGCTGGCTAGCATGAGCAACATTGATTTTAGCAACCACTTGAGTGGGCGGATGCTACAAACAACAGTGGTGTTTTAACATGGAGGCAGTAATGGGAAAAATGGGGAATGTAATGCCACATTAGGCGGCTGAATATTATCAACAACATCCAAGCACCAAATGGCAGACTGACAAAGTTGGCCTCTAGCTAATAAATACAGTGGATCATTTAGTAGCTTAAAAGGTACATATTTTTCTTCATAATTGGCGGCAATCAAAGAGCTTGAATAACATTGACTGTTGGGCTTAAATTCATCAGGTGGGCAGAAATACCTACTCTGTGTTTGCCAGATGTGTAAATAGGCCAACAGGTTCACTTCATCAACTTCATGTGATGACAGCTTGTTGCACTGCCCCAAGTGGATAAAACATACATTCATAATGAATATATGTACATAATTGCACTTCTTGACCATTTTTAATACTGCGTACTCCTATGACATCACTGCTCAATCTATAATAAAGGTTATTACCCTCCATTGTGTAGGAGTTTATTGAAATTGTCGTGGTGGTCAGTGAAATATTCTTTTTATGTATTTGTGATGTGTGTGTGTTTAGAGCACAGTCGATGTGTGATGACACTTCCTCTGAGCTTCAGAGAATGGCGGCCATTGACAGAAGGGACATTAATTCCCAGAATTCCTTTCGCGGACGAGGTGCTCTGTCCAGGTAGGACACCTGATAAAATCACTAATCCACAATTAGATGTATTTCTCATTTCTTTTTGACCTCATTTATTTCCACTGTGTGACAAAGTAAATCACTGGCGTCCTGTATTATAAACCTTTCACGTTTATCTGTCTACCTCCCCTCAGGATCGTTAATATGGTGATGACTCTGAGGGAATGGGCACAGAAGAGTTTGAACGAGGAGACGGAGCGACCGGACTCCTTCTTGGAACGTTTCAGGGGCCCCGCCAACACAGACATGCAGGCCCCGCCCAGCAGGTTCAGCCACAGCCGCACTGGCTCTGATGCAGATAACGAAGCAAGGCGCTCCAGACGCTCGTGAGGAAACAAAAAAAAAAGAAAAGAAAAAATGCGCACACATTAAAACATCAACCGACCCTTACATAAAGATCTCTGACTTTCTGTTTGTGTCATTGTCTGTCAGGAGGAGGAAGTGTAACATTGTGGTCTTATCACCATCTGATGATGTGTACTACCACTGGCTGATGGTGATCGGTGTTGCTGTTTTTTATAACTGGACCCTGCTAGTTGTCAGGTGAGGAAACTATAACTGTTATACAACAATACTAGTGGAAGTTCTAATGAATATTGTATGTGTATGTGGGGGGTAGAACCTTCGCAAGGTGTTTTAGCAACTTTCATTTCATTTTTTGTTTGTTTTTCTAACCTACTTTACTGTTTAAGCGCAGCATTAAAGGTGCTCTATGTAAGTGTTACACTTTCCAAAGCTGCTGGTGTGAGCTCACAGTGTGGGCGTTCTCCAGTCAGGTAGTTGGACTGATGCCTACACGTCTAACTCAGCTAACTAGGTAATGGCAGCCATCGTCAGCAGTAACTAAATATGCACAATGTCACACACAATGCCACCGGTTACTCTTGTTTTAACATCAACTGATGTGGAAAAAGTATGAATTTTGATCATCACAGAATTTTGACAGTACCTTCATCATTTGCTCCCCTTGTACTGATACTGCATCACTACCACAACCACTTTTCCAGTTGCCAAAAGGAAGCACTGATACTCCTGTACTAAAGAATAGTTTTCACTAGTGCTTCATCATTTGTTTGGTACAGGAAGATTCTGTGATTTCCTTCTTTTGCTTGTAAGTCAGTTAATCTGTTTCTGTAGAGCCTGCTTTGATGAGCTCCAGATGAGGAACGTGTTGGTGTGGCTGGTACTGGACTACATCTGTGACGGTGTCTATATCCTGGACATAGCTGTTCGTCTCCACACAGGTACTGAAAAAATGAGTGCACGAGTTAAGAGTTGGGCTGTCCTGATTACAAAGCTTCAGTGGATATTTACTGCTAATATTCAAAGAATTGGTTTACTGTTTGTCTAGACTCAAGTTTCTACAACTGTATAACTAGCACTTTTTTCATGTGAAATGAACCTACATTCATTCATTTATTTATGTGTATTATGTATTTGAAGGTTTCTTGGATCAAGGTTTGATGGTGAAAGATGTGCAGCGCCTGAGGGAAACATACGTCCGAACGTTACAGTGCAAACTTGACATTTGCTCCATCCTGCCGACTGACCTCCTGTACCTGACCGTTGGAAGCAGCTACACCCCTCTGCTTCGCTTCAACCGGCTGCTGCGCCTGATGCGGCTGTTTGAGTTTTTCGAACGCACGGAGACACGGACGGGCTACCCCAACGCTTTCCGCATCTGTAAACTGGTGCTGTACATCCTGGTGATCATCCACTGGAACGCCTGCGGATACTACAGCTTCTCCAAGGTCCTGGGACTGGGCTCTGATTCTTGGGTCTATCCCAATGCATCAGATCCTGAGTTTGGCTCCCTGACCAGAAGCTACATATACTGTCTGTACTGGTCCACTCTGACGCTGACCACCATTGGAGAGACACCCCCTCCTGTTAGAGACGAGGAATATTTGTTCCTGATATTTGACTTTCTGGTGAGTGCATAGCAATGGTGTAGTCTTAACTGATACTATGTTACCTTAAATACCCAAAGAAGCCTTAAACCATGTGGTTCCCAGTTGCTCCAGTCTATCAAAGTAGCTCATAATGTCTTTCTCTGTCCCAGGTGGGTGTTCTGATTTTTGCCTCCATTGTGGGTAATGTCGGAGCCATGATCTCCAACATGAATGCCACGAGAGCCACCTTTCAGAGCCGCGTCGACACCCTGAAACACTACATGCACTTCAGACATGTAAGCAAGATGCTCGAGCAGCGCGTCATCCGCTGGTTCGACTACCTCTGGACCAATCAGAAGACGATAGATGAACAGGAGGTGCTGAGGAGCCTGCCCAACAAACTGAGGGCTGAGATTGCCATTAATGTTCACCTGGACACCCTGAAGAAGGTAAAGTCATCTACATCACAACGACTCCTATCATCAAACAGTCAAAACTAATTGGATGTGTTGTGTTTGTTTATGTGGACACAGGTTCGTATTTTCCAGGACTGTGAGGCAGGCCTCCTGGTAGAATTGGTATTAAAACTTCGACCGCAGGTTTTCAGTCCGGGAGACTACATCTGTAGAAAGGTTAGTGTTACCTCCTATGTTGAGGGACATCCCGTATTATCAATTGCTAATGCTACAGTATTGTAACGGATGTAATAACCATACATACCATAACCATACATATGTGTGGACCACTGTAGCTTGATTCAGAGACTTTGTCAACCCGGCTTCGCCTTCTATGTCTCTAATAGGAGTTTCGCAGTATGTGTTGGCAAATTCACCTTCCTATCTAAAATGTTCTAATCTGGTGTGCCCCAAGGTTCAATACTTGGTTCAGTTTTGTTTGCCTATATGCTTTCCCTTTGATGGATAATAAAGTCTTTTAGAGGTATCTTGTGTCACTGCTGATCAGATGACATTCATCTATACATCTTGTGTAAATCGATTTCTTAAACCTACATTACTACCAGTGCTTTACCTAACTACTGACAGTACTGCTGTAAGTAGAAGAAATCGTAACTTTTGACTCTTTTTCCAAGGGAGATGTTGGTAAAGAGATGTACATAATCAAAGATGGCCAGCTGGCAGTGGTGGGGGAGGATGGAGTCACACAGTTCGCTGTTCTGACCTCAGGAAGCTGCTTTGGAGAAATCAGCATCCTGAACATCAGCGGCAGCAAGATGGGAAACAGACGGACGGCCAATATTCGCAGTCTGGGATACTCGGACCTGTTCTGCCTTTCCAAACAAGACCTGATGGAGGCACTTCAAGAGTTCCCCCATGCCAGGGCCCAGCTGGAGCAGAGGGGGCGGGACATCCTGCAGAAGGAGGGGCTTCTGGAGGAAGTGAACGTGTCTGCAGGGGAGGAAATTGAGGAGAAGGTGGAGAGGCTGGAAAGCAGTCTGGACCGGCTACAGGTCAGAACGCTTACTTAACTACTACAGCTGTTGAGACTCTTGCTGCGTCACAGTAATGTTGATAACTAGTGATATCCTTGTTTTCAGACATGTTTGGCCCGTCTGCAGAGCGAGTTCAACTCATCCCAGCTTCGACTGAAACAGCGAATCACCAACCTTGAACACAACATCCCCACAGCCGCCACAGGCAGTGGCTTCCTGTCAGATGCTGATGGCAACGAAAGTGTTTCTGGTGGCGACAGCGTGCGCAGTGAAATCAACATCCGACTGTGAACCATATGTTGCAACTTTTCTTTATGTTCAATTTTCAGTATTGTTGGAGCTATTTAATTATTTATTTGTTATTGATAATGTTTGATTAGTATAGTTCTATTGTGATTCAATTTATGATACTATTTTCTATTATTAGTAACTTAAGGTAAATTTTATTGTTTTGTTTAGCGTATTTAGTTTTTTGTTTTCTTTGTAAATTGGGTAGAGCTGGGCCCCGGAGATTATATAGGTATGAACGCAGGTGGAGGACCAGAATGCACCTGGGTGGGCACATGTTTTTTTTTTTTTTTTTTTACCAGCGCAAGAGAGGCATAGAAGAAACTTGATTTGGTTGTTACATTGTTTTTGCTTGCTTGTTTTGGGAAAAATAAATCATCATGTTGTGACAGTGCTGTGCTTATGGTCTGGTTAGCGTTGGGAGAAGCTCTTGTTTTTGGGTTACTTGGTTCTGTCACTACGAACACAGCTGGGAATTATTCCAATGTCTTGTAAAGATAACTTGTTTTGGTAGCAATAACTTGAACTATCAAGTGGTTTCACATAATTGTTTAAACACCATCTCAAACAGTGTCCTCTGCCGCTGACATCCCCTCCATCTTCACGTGAATGTCAGCTCATATACATTAAATGTGAATGTGATGACATGTATCGTAGAAATGTCACTTTGTTTCATTTTTAATGTATCTGTGGTTTGGAGACACGTACAATACCTACATTTAGTTGAAAACCATCAGACCAATTTCTGCAAAACACACTGCGGGATGAAGAGCAAGCAATTAATTCTCAACTTTTGAGTTCCTCACAGGAAAATAAAAACAAAATCCAATGACTCATTTTAATGTATTTTTGTATTTTTTCTTTATTTATTGCTTTTAGCATTTGCTTTTGTTATCAGTTATTATTAGCATTAGCATAATTATCAAACATATACCATTATATTTGTTGTATTCGCTATCTGAGAAGGCAAGGAAGAGCTCCCACAGTCCCCCACACACTAAAGGAAACGCACCATCCATCCAAACATGTCGCAGATCCAGTACGACCCTTCACAACAATAGCCTTCCTCAGTGGCAAAGTCCCAAACTCCCCAGCAGGACAATGTGCCACACACAGCAAAAACTGCTTAGGAATGGCCTGTGGAATGAAACATAAAGCTCAAGGTGTCCACATGATTTCCAAATCCCACAGATCTGGATCTGATCAAGCACACACAAGATGTGCCGGACCGAGCCCACAGAACTCAGAAGGTTCATCTGCAGTGCCCTGATGTCAGACATGACAGGACACCCCCAGAGGTCCCATGTCCACGCCTCAATGGGTCTCATTATTCTTTCTTCCTCTGTTGCAATATTATTGAATGTTTACATTTACATTAGAAAACAGGAGACAGTAAGACATCAGAAATTATGTACAACAAAGTGTTGACAACACCGGACAAATGGCTTTTTGTGGAGTTGTAGCTACCACGACCTATTTATATTGGCTAGAAGTAGCACCATGAACATTTTGTCTTTTTGTTTGGTTTGTTTACCTTGTATATGAAACATTCTCCCACTGATGAACCACTGCAGTTATTTGCTTAAAAGCCTGCTGTTGTTTCTGATACCTAATGTGTTCTGTAGTGACGGGATTCCTTTTACTGACTCGAGTTTGTATGAGTCACTCACTAAAGTGAATCGGGAGTCACTTGAGTCAGTCACCCAGAGTGTGCGGCACACTCTATAATTCTTCAAATGTCAACTAGAAAAACTGTATTTCCTGCGAAAATACAGTGTGAATGCTGAAGGCTGAAACGCTCTCGGAAATCTGCTGAACGTCCTGGCGAAAAGTTGAAAAAGTCGAAAAGCTGGAAAGTTGAACATATTGATAGTTGAACAGGAAGCGGAATGGTTGAAGGAGTTGAAATGACAGAAAGATGAATATTTTAAGAAGATGAAGAGACAGGAAGGTTGAAGAGGGCTGAACGAGTTTAAAAAGTGTAACATGTAACATTTTCATAGCTGAACATGAAGTTGAATTTTTGAAGGAGTTGAAAAGGAAGGAAGATGAATATCTGAAAAGGTTGAAAAGCTGTAGCTAAAGAGGGCTGAACGAGCTTAAAAATGTGAAAAAAGACTGAAAAGGCCCAAAAGTTGGAGAGTAAGAGGGCAGAAAGAGCTTAAAAAGGTGAGAAAGGGTTGAAAAAGGATAAAGCAGGAGCAGGAGCCGAGCCAAAGATGAAAATGTCCCCATAAGGATGAATGGGAAAACGCCTGACAAACTCCTGCGATCTCTGAAAAAACTGTAATGGTTATGGCCAAAATATGTACACATTATAAAGCTGGAATGGTGTCTCTAGCTCAAAGTATGAAGGACAAGAAGAGGTGCAAAGTTGGTGACTTTGGAAGAGGATTTGAAGATTTTCCCATTTACTTCAGTGTTAAATTTTGTTTAGAAAAATCCAAATGTCTAAAGAAGTTAAAAAGCAAAAAAGTATAGGGTTGGAATAGCTTAAAAAGTTGAACATTTTAATAGTTGAATGTTTTCTAAAGCTTATGGTATGCTGAAGTTATAGCAGAATGAAATTTGAAAAAATCCCCATAAGGATGAATGGGAAAACTCCTCCCAAACCCCTGCGATTTTAGAAAAAAACGTAACTGTTAGGGCAAAAATATCTATATGGTGAGTGAGGGGAGACATTGCCGAACTCTGATGTTATTTTTATTTCTGGAAAGTGAGAAATGAGGGCACAAACGCGAGAGACAAATCAGGTACCATCTGCTCTTCAGCAGAAATTTCGGCTCAAAATTAACATTGCAGCTTATGGAGGAGCTGTTGGACTTCTTGTCACTCTCGGGCTTCTAAATCCAAAACCATAAGTCCCACATCTGAAATGAGACCATCAGCTGAAAGCCAACAAGATTTCCTACATTTCTATTCTACTTCTATTGTCTATGTCAAGTAAAAGATGTGGGAACCAAATCGAGCTGAAGAGAATTTTTCTCCCTTTTTTCCCAGCTGCTCTACACTCTGGGCTGCGGCAGTTGGTGCGCGCTCACTCTAGCTGACGCAATACACACCCATTATAAAATCAGAAGAGGAGCTAAAACAGCTCAAATCTAAAACTGTGATGATTTCAAAACTGTACAATATTTTTAAAAACTGAATACACCGGTAATAGCTCAAGGTTTTGTGTCACTTTTAAAGTTGGAATGGTGTCTCTAGCTGAAAGTATGAGGGAGAAGAAGAGGTTGAAAGTCGAGGAGTTTTGAAGAGGATTTGAAGCTTTTCCCATTTGCGGCAATGTTAAATTTTTTTGGGAAAAATCTAAATTTCTGAAAAACTTGAAAATTACAAGGCTGAAAGAGCTTAAAAAGCTGAACGTTTTAATAGTTGAACGGTTTCAATAGCTGAACGTATGCTGAAGTTATAGCAGAATGAAATTTGAAAAAATCGCCATAAGGATGAATGGGCAAAATTTTGCAGATAAAGCTGAATATTTCCAAAAGTATAAAAAGGTAGAAAAAAGAAAAATACAAGCAGTAATGTACTTAAAAAGCTGCACATTTTGATACTGGAATGGTTTCTATAGCACAAAATTTGTAGGAGGAGAAAGGTGCTGAAAAACGTACGGAATCAGGAATAACTAGAAAAATTTGTATTTCCTGCGAAAATACAGTGTGAATGCTGAAGGCCGAAGGGAAATCTGCTGAATGTACTGCTGAAAAGATGAAAAAGCTGAAAAGCTGGAAAAGTTGAAAAGTTAAAGGCAGAAAGAGCTTAAAAAGTTGAACCAATTGATAGCTGAACAGTTTCTGTAGCGGAACATGAAGCAGAATGTATAAAAAAGCTGCAAAGGCACAAAGATGAATATTTTTAAAAGATGAAAAGGCAGAAAAGCTGAGGACGGCGGAAAGAGTTTAAAAAGTGGAACATTTTCATATCTGAACATGAAGCAGAATGGTTGAAGGAGTTGAAAAGGCAGAAAGATGAATATCAGAAAAAGCTAAAAAGCTGTAGAATAAGAGATCTGAAAGAGTTTAAAAAGGTGAGAAAAGACTGAAAAGGCTAACAAGTTGCAGAGTAAGAGGGGAACAAGAGCATAAATAGGTGAGAAAAGACTTCAAAGACAGAAAGAGCTTAAAATGGCTGCATCGTCTATGTAAAGTAAAAGATGTGGGATCCAAATCCAGCTGAAGAGAATTCTCTCTCCAGTGTTCCAGCTGCTCTCCAATCAAGTGATTGTGTCACTCACTCTAGCTGACGCAATACACACGCATTCTACAGATACACACGCTGTCCCCATAAGAATGAATGGGAAAATGCCTCCCAAACCCCTGCGATTTTACAAAAAACCATAACTGTTAGGGCCAAAATATCTATATGGTGAGTGAGGGGAGACATAGCCGAACTCGGTGATCTTGTTTTTATTTCTGGAAAGTGAGAAATGAGGGCACAAACGCAAGAGACAAATCAGGTACCGTCTGCTGTCTTCCAGAAATTTAGGCTCAAAATTAACATTGCGGCTTATGGGGCGGCTTAGTGACTTCTTGTCGCTCCAAAAGTTCTTCAAACTAAAACTGTGATTAGTCCAAAATCGTACAATATCTTTAAAAACTGAATACAAGCCCAGTAGTTCAAGGTTTTGTGACTCTTTTAAAGTTGGAATGGTGTCTCTAGCTCAAAGAGGATTTGAAGCTTTTCCCATTTGCGGCAATGTTAATTTTTTTTGGGAAAAATCTAAATTTCTGAAAAAGTTGAAAAGTTGAAAAGTTACAAGGCTGATAGAGGTTAAAAAGCTGAATGTTTTAATAGTTGAACGGTTTCAATAGCTGAACGTATGCTGAAGTTATAGCAGAATGAAATTTGAAAAAATCCCCATAAGGATGAATGGGGAAAATTTCGCATAAAAAGCTGAATATTTCCAAAAGTATAAAAGGTAGAAACAAGAAAAATAGACGCCATCATGTTCTAAAAAAGCTGCACATTTTGATATTTGAATGGTTTTAATAGCTTAAGATTTGTAGGAGAAGAAGCGAGCCAAAAAACGTACGGAAGAAGAATAATATTACTAGAAAAATTGTATTTCCTGCGAAAATACAGTGTGAATGCTGAAGGCTGAAACGCTCTCGGAAACGCTCTCTGCAGAACGTCCTGGCGAAAAGTTGGAAAAAAAAAGTTGAACATATTGATAGTTGAACAGTTCCATAGCTGAACAGGAAGCAGAATGGTTGAAGGAGTTGAAATGGCAGAAAAATTAATATTTTAAGAAGATGAAGAGACAGAAAAGTTGAAGAGGGCTGAAAGAGTTTAAAAAGTGTAACATTTTCATAGCCGAATATGAAGTTGAAAATGAAGGAGTTGAAAAGGCCAGAAGATGAATATCTGAAAAGGTTAAAAACCTGTAGCTTAAGAGGGCTGAACGGTGAAAAAATACTGGAAAGGCAGAAAAGTTGTAGAGTAAGAGGGCAGAAAGAGCTTAAAATGGCTGCACACATGCTGGAGCAGCAGCAGAGCTGAAGATGACGATGTTCCCATGAAAATGAATGGGCAAACGCCTGCCAAACTGTGATGAATAACAGGAGAGAGTTTTCTGAACATGGTGATGTCCTTTAAATTTCTGTAAAGAATATTTTAATAAGATGAAAAGGGCAGAAAGATTAGTGCCTTCAGCATTCACACTAATAAATTCCAGAAGAACAATAGTGTGAATGCCTTCAGCATTCACACTAATAATAAAGATAAAGATAAATTCCAGAAGAACAATAGTGTGAATGCCTTCAGCATTCTGGAAACTGGATATGGATAAATAAAAAAACTAAAGGACATAAAGGTACAATTGAATGCGTTTACATAAAGCTATATCTGAATGTTTCTTGTGGGGCATAGAAACAAAAAAAAAAACAAAAAAAAACATAAACAGAAGCGCGGGATTAGACTTCTGGGAAGCTTACATGATGTGTAGCATTGTCGGTGCGTTGTGTGCAGCAATTATGGTCAATGTTTCCCGCATTCTACTGTGGTTAAATAAATACCATCTGAGGCCATCAGCTTGCAAATACAATGCAAATTATATTCACAGACATTTGCAATCTTCCTATAACCTCCAACAGTGGACTTGGCCTTTCACATGTGTAGCGCTCAAGAATTAGTCCGCCCCTCACATATAGCTCGCCTGGCTAATATCCAAACAGCCCAGGGTGTCAGTGCATGAGGGAACACTGCTTCCTGGATTAGATCCACAGTACGTGCAGACGTTGGCCGGCGTGTAACCGTGGCATTAAGTGTCAATGTGTTTCATATGGAGGGTAGTCTATCATAGCTAGCTAGCTATAATAGCTACAAGCATACAATGCTAATGGTGTTAGTGTTGGGCTAATACATACAACAGCAACATAAAGAGTGAATTTTAGCTATGTTGACTAAATTATTCAGAGTAATAATACATTTCCTATACTAAAGCAAGCCAGCACATTACCAGTCCAACAGAGACAGCTACCATAGTGTCCGTTTACAGGCCTTTGACTCCATCAGGTGTCGCCATCGTTGAACAGCCACTCCAATGCTCACTGTCGTTTCACCCCTTGAGCCACCAACGTCTTTTTGTGTGTAGCCCTCCAGAGTTCAGCCATTTAAGATGCACTAGGTACAGCTGGTAATGAACAGTGTGGATGTACTTTCTCTGCCATTCTTGTCAGTCAGCAATGAGCTCACACCACTCTTTTCCTTTTCTTTTCCAAAACATTGAATATTTTGATTGCTGTCTGGATGTTAAGAGGTTTCACAGCTGAACAAAAAAGGAACCTTGGATGGCATACAAGTCTGACGGTCTTTGGAACATCTCAGAGTTGTATTATGGGCTAAAGGAGTTAAGCAGGGAGGACACAGTTTATATGAAAAGGATGGAAAAGTACACCTTCGAGAGAGAGAGAGAGAGAGAGAGAGAGAGAGAATTTGGGCAGAGGAATTTGATAACATTCTTGAAAGTGCCTGCACAATGGATTTTCTTTTGGAGGTCCTGTGGGGAAAACAAGGCTAAACATTATTATGTTTTAGGAAAACAAATAAGACTTTTATGGAAAGGGTAATTAAAATGGCAAATCCATTCAGTTTTGAGACATTGTGCTTTGGTTTGAGATCAGATATTGGTAAGGGATTTGCAAATGAATATATGTTTAATATTACGTTATTAACGTATCTCATCTGGGCAGCATAATAGTTCCCCTTAGATTTGGTACTGCTCCATGAGTATCGCAAAAACTATGGGGCTAAGACAGCATTCCTGGCGGGTACCTCTGAATAGCTTAAAACTGCCTGTCAGATGGCCGTTGACTCTTATTCCAGCAGCCGGGTCTCTGTAAAGAGCCTGTATGCACCTGACAAACTGACCACTGAAGCCCAGCCTCTCTAGCACTCGGCACAGAAAGGGCCAACAGACCCTGTCAAAGGCGTTTTCTGTGTCTAAACTGGCCAGGGCCGCACTTAGATGTTTTTTATTAAACTGTTCTATAATCTGCAAAGTTCATCTGATGTTGTCTTGAGTTAGGCGTCCTTTTATAAACCCTGTCTGATCCTCGTTAATTAAGTCGAGCAGGGGATGCTCAATTCTTTTAGTGATGATATATATAAGCAACTTGTAATCTACATTCAATATAGAGATTGGACGATATGAGTCACAGTTTTTTATTCTTCCCTTTTGGAATGACTGATATCACCGCCTCTGTCCAAGATGGTGGTGCCGCAGCTGTTATTAGAGTCCACTTCAGTGATTCTAACATAACAGGAGCGAGGTCTCCTTTAAAAATTGTATACCATTAATTCAGGAAGCCATCACTTCCAGGACATTTATTTGCTTTCAATTTACTGATAGCTGTGTCCAGTTCTTTTTTTGTGATGGGAGCAATTCATTCATCATTTTCGTCATCTCCAGGGCTGCGAGTATAGAGTTTCATTGGAATTTTGGAAGATTTTATGGATTTCATCTGGCCCATTAGTTATTCTATTAGTTATAGGGTCTCTAATTTTATGTAATGTAATTTTAATTTGTTGAGCCCTGAGGCGTTTTGCTAGAATTTCTGTTGCTTTTGGGCCTGACTCGTAAAAGCTTTGTTTAGTGAGTCTCAGTTTCTTTTCCAATTCATCATTCAGAATATTATTTATTTGATCTTTTAATTCTTTAATCTGTTTTTTCAACCCTTTGTCCATATCTTTTGGTTGTTGCTTCTCTACTTTTTTCAGCATTTTCTCTAGTTCATCACACTTTGATCTCTTCAACTTTTTTAAGATAAGCTGTTCTTGAAATGAGTTTCCCTCTCATTATTGCTTTAACTGTGTCCCGTATAATGGTTGGGTCCACTTGACCAGTTATATTATCCTTTATGCATTCGTCAATTTCTTTCTTAATCTCCTTAACAATAGTTTCCTTGTTTAGAACACTGGTACTTAGTCTCCATGGTGTACTCTTCTGTCTGCCATTCATATGGATAGTTAAATAAATTACATTGTGGTCTGATATATCTGCTGTTCCTATGGACCATTCCCTCACCCCGTGTCTATCTGTAACGTTCATCAAAAAGAAGTCTATTCTGGAATGAACCTGGTGAGTGGCTGAGTAGTGGGTACAGTCTTTTTCAGATGCATGAAGGTTCCTCCAGATGTCAAACAAACCTTTTAGCAAGTTGAGATCTCTTGACTTAAGCCAAGTATGTCTTTATATACTTGTTGTGTCTATAGAGTACACTGAATGTATTTTCAGTGTAATAAATGGGTTTATCAATACAAACACATATGTAACTGAACACACACACAAGTACACAAGCACACACACACACACAAACACACACACACACACACCATTAGAACACGGAATGTTACATTCTTTAACATTCTATAGAATGTTACATCATTGCTATGACTAGATTATGATGTGTGTGTCTTTGATCTTTTGCTTTCAATCAAAGACACACTGAACATGCCACGTTAACATTCTACCAGACATTTTATAGGTGATATACAAACAGACACTATATCATCTGACAGTACATTGCGTTACAGTCAACACCTATTGTGTCTGAGAAGCACCATTTGCTAGCACTGTTTACTTTACTGAGCTTTTTACTTACTTTGAGATAGATAGAGAGATAGAGAGATAGAGAGATAGATAGATAGATAGATATAGATCACTTTTCAAAAATGAATTCAGATTCAGAAAAGAAATTGCGCTGGATGCTAAGTCAAGCAGAAGAACAGCACAAGAAAGAACGACAGGAGTGGTTGGAATCTTGTGTTCGTAGCAACCTGCAAATACAGTCTCTGAAAGAGCAGGTCTCCACACTGCAGCTTCAGCTGAAAACCCCAACAAAGAGAGAGAAAGAACTAGAGGAAGCGTTAAAGTCCAGAGGGAATGCTGACAAAGTGTTTAAAGACACTTATAAAAGACATAACTCTGTACTCTTAGAAGAGCTGGAGAAATGTCACGAAAGTCACAAGCAAACGTTGATGGAAATGAAAAAGCAGCATGAAGACCTTAAAGAAGAAAAAGTCTGCATGGAGGCAGACCTTCGTGGTAGGCTGGAGCAGCAATGCAAAGCATTTGAAGAGCAGGTTCACCAACTTCAGTGCCAGGTCAACTTAAAGGATAGACAGTATCGTGAGTTGGAGCAGGCGAAAAAGAAGGCCTTACACAAAGTCACTGCAGAAAGAGATGAGGCAATACAGATGATAGAAACACTGCAGTCACAAGAAATAAAAACAAAAGAGGCCACTGCTTTTGACAAACGCATTGCCCACCAGAATTTCATACACAGGACAGAGAAAATGCGTAAGGCGATTACAGATCTTAACAATGATGCCAAAAAAGCTCAAAAAAAGATTTCTTGTCTGGAGGAAACCATCAAAGAAAAAGACAAAGCTATAGCAAACAAACATAAGGAGTACGCAATCATAGGGACGGAAAAGACTGATTTAAGGAAGCTTTTGTCTAGAGAAGAGGAATGTAATGCCCTGCTGAGGGTTCAATTAAGTGATGCAACCAACAGCAACAAGATTCTAAATGGCAAGTTCCTAAATGCAAATTCTGAACGCATAGAAGCACTGGAAGCGCTGAAAGAGGCTGATTTGAAAGAACAGAGACAAACGAAACTAATAACTATCCTTAAAAGTAAAAATGACGGTATGGGGCCAGGATTAAATGAACTGAAGGACAGAGTCCATAAATTGGAAACCTTTCAGAAAAGATTTCTCGAGGACCTTCAGACATGCATGCCTCTGCTCTTCGACCACAATAAATTAAAAAGCAGAGTCATCGCCCTCAAAGAACTTTACATAGACAAGAAGCATCACAATCTGTTGGATAAACACACCGAGGCGGGGTATATTCACCAAATTGCCAACCTCGAGAGAAGGCTCTGTCATTGTGCAAAGATACATGGCACAGTGAAGAATATGCAATTGAAACATGAGAAAGCTAATGCCGAATTTTGTCAGGACAAAAGCTTCTACATCGACACTTTGAATGCTAAGATGAAAGAGATGGCACAGTTAAAAGAAGAGCTGAGAGAAACCAAGGAACGGCTCACAGAGGCAACAAAACCACTACGGCAGAGGGCCACCTCCTGGATACGGAAAACAATCCTCCAAAGTCCCAGAGCTTCCCCAGATGTCCCGGAGGAAGCCCTCGATAACAGTCAGCCACCCAGCCTTCCAGAAGACGTTATCCTATCATCACCATCACCAGCATCCAGCAAGCCACATCGTTGTACGGATGATGACACGGCCCGTCTTGTGAGACCTTATGATGCTGATGGCATCACACCGATTGACATCTAAAACTTCACTTCCTTTGCAAACCACCTTCACCTTGACAGTTGTCCCTCCACCACCTCAGGACAACATCCTCATGCCATGGCTCAGTGTGGTAATGTGACCGTCCTTCTTCACCTCTGATTGGTTGGCTTCATTGATTGAGACAGTCAAGGGAAAGTCAGCGCCTGTGCCTGTGTGGGTTTTCTCCGAGTGCTTCGGTTCCCCCACCAGTTAAGTTAAAAAACTGACGCAAGCATAGAAAACGCAATCATCGAAGCCAACCAATCAGAGGTGAAGTAGGACGGGTCTTATGAGAACATGAGTGGGTTCCATTATAACCTGGTGCTGAACACTGTGGCCTCACTGGTCCTGGGTACATCCCAGTTGTCCTGTGTGGAGGCCTTCATGCTCTCCTGTGCCTGTGTGGGTTTTCTCCGAGTGCTTCAGTTCCCCCACCAAATAGTAAATTTAAAAAATAAAAAATAAATGAATTAATAATAGTAATAATGATATAGTTATAGTTAATAATAACAAGTAATAACACATTGAAAATAAAAATCAGTGGATAAAAATAAAACAAAAAATAATGAGCTTCAATTCAATGTCTGTATATTATTTGTATCCGCTGTACCTTGTTTTCTTACAATGATTAAGACTGACTTCACTGGTGGAGTAATTCAAGAGTTGCACACATATTTTGGGGCGCTGATTGTAAAGTTGTGCATGCTTAAATAAATGCAACAATCCACGTTTAAAAAACATCAGCAAATTTTTTGATGTTATTTTGACCAGATTTACAGCAATATGTTATATTGCAAACTTAAATAAAAAAATGTAGATACAAATATTATAATAATATAATATATTTATATTTAACATTTATATTTATATTTGAGATTCATATATTATTTAGATGCAATATTTACCATTTAGATTTAGATTTAACATTTAGATTAAATATTTAACATTTAGATTTAGATTTTTTATTCATATTTAACATGGACATTATATTTTCAGTAGACATCACAAAGTTCACAAATATCGCTGTAAATCTGGTCAAAAGTTATTTAAAAAAAATTCACTTGTGTTTTTTAATCGTGGTTTGTTGCTATATGTGACTAAAACTTGCTGTTTATTTTAGCATGCGCAACTTTACAATTGGCGGCCTACACACACCTTCTAAATACCCAGCACCAAACTTCATGCTGACAGAGGTAGAGAGAACAGTGTGTTTTAAAGGGCCATGGGGTCGATCAGTGCCGACCCTGAGAAATTTGATGCCCTGGGCAAGACTTTAGCCGGCACCCCCTCTCCACCGCAGTCAATTTCACAATCAGTTTTCATACACTCACACAGAAACTGCATGTATGTATTGAAGGATTTTATTTCTTTTAAGTAAAAAATATCACACCGAATAAAAACTAAAGAAAGAAACAAATTATAAAAATACAATATGAATAAGGCATTGTGCAAACATATTATCTCTCAGCCTCAGCAAGTGACATCTCTCGCTCATCCATTGTCAGCCGCTTTGCAAAATGATCTCCAACTCCTTCCATGTTGCCATGTGGTTATGGTGCTATCCTCATGAACCTTCAGCAAGTGACTTGATAGTGGTTTTATATCAAGGCCAAAAATAATGCACGCACAACTGTCCAATCAGAGTTCTCCTGTGTTGTTGGTCATCTGTATCCGAGGTGATTTGTCCAATGAGATGGCTGATAATCTGTGCACTTGACACAGACTCCGGATGACCATACTTTGCTGCATCCATTATTTATATTTATTTTTATGAATGTATTATAATATAATACAGTAACAAAACATCAATGTTAATTAGAATACTTGATTAATAATGACATTAATAATTACATATATATATATATATATATAGAGAGAGAGAGAGAGAGAGAAAGAGACAGTCTGTCATGTCTCCTGTTTGTTTTGTTCTTGTTTCTGGTTTTTGGTTTCTTGTATTTGATTTTCATCCTTGTATCTTGTCTTGTGTTATGTTTTGCTTTCTCCATGTCTTGTGTCTCTTGTTTTGATCTTCCATGCCCTCATGTGTCCTTTAAGTTCTCCCCTCTGGCTCCCTCTGTCTGTTGCCTTGTTCCCTCCTGGTCTGTTCCTCTGTGCTCCTCCCCCTCATTATCACACCTGGTTTCCTTCCTCCTCTCTCCTCACCTGTGCCTCGTCATGTCGTTAGTGTGTGTGTATTTAGTCTCTGTGTTTCCTTCACTCCTCGCCCAGTCATTGTATTCTGTCTAGTGGATTCTGTCTTGTGAATTCTGTTTTTCTGTACCCTTGTTCCATGTTCCTGATTCTTGCTCCTGATCCTGATCCTGCTCATGCTTCTGCCCCGTTTTGGTATGTTTTGATTTTGAATTTCCCATGTTTAAGTTGAACTTTGAATCTTTGGGTTGTACTTTGTCTGGATGTTTTCTTTTGCTACTTTTTTCTCGTTCTTAGTTGCTACTTTGTTTTTTCATCCCTGCTCGTCCGCTTTTGGTTTTTTGTATACAGCTTTTCAATAAAGCTCGCTTTTTGTTCTCCTTATCTTGCCTCCAGTAACTGCATTTGGGTCCACCTTCCCTTCCATAGTTTTCCCTTTTTCCCCAACCTGACACAGACAGAGAGAGAGACACAGAGACAGACAGACAGACAGAGAGAGAGAGAGAGAGAGAGAGAGAGAGAGAGAGAGAGAGAGAGAGAGAGAGAGAGAGAGAGAGAGAGAGAGAGAGAGAGAGAGAGAGAGAGAGGCAGACAGAGAGATATACAGAGAGAGAGAGACAGAGAGAGACAGAACGAGAGAGAGACAGAACGAGAGAGAGAGAGACAGAGAGAGACAGAACGAGAGAGAGAGAGAGACAGAGAGAGACAGAACGAGAGAGAGAGAGACAGATACAGAGACAGACAGAGAGACTCTCTCTGTTGGCCCAGCTGATCTCGGTTGCCACGGTGATCATCTCTGGTCGGTCAGAGGCAGATCATTCAAAAACCGTAAATCCGACTGAAAAAGCAGACACATTGTGAGAGAGAAGACAAGTGTGGCTACAACTCTGGAAAATATCACTGTTTTTGAGCGTAATTTGTGGCCAGGATCGTCACGGAAAGAGAAAATTTCTGAACTAATTTTTTAGTCTCTGTCAGTTGGTCTCCTGCACTCTGCTCCACGAATATTCCGCCATACACATTCATTGAAAACCCTGAATTTTCCCGAAATCACTAAAGGGTCAGAGTTCAAAAACTATACATCGTAGGAAAAAAGTTCAAATACAACTTAAGTAGTCGAAACTTGTGCCTACGTTTTAAAGTTAGAATGGTGTCTCTAGGCGAATGTATGCCCGAGCAGGAGATGTTTGAATAACGTTGCAGATTTTCGACGTTTTTGACATCGTCCCATTCATTCCTTATGGGAAATTTGTCGCAGTTTTTCGCGACGTAAGTTTAAAAAATCGCAACGTAAATTTCAAAAATCTGATTGATAGCATACCGAGTCAGATCGAGATGCACGTTTTGATATATTTTTTCTTTGGGTGTGACAAACGGTGCGAGACAAGTTAACTGCCAAAAAATCACGGGAGGATGCTTCGCACAGCCCACTATGGACACCCTATAGCTCTGCTATAGAGGTGTCCATAGTGGGCTGGCGAGCACAGCCCACTAAATAAAAAGACGCATGAGCAATATAGCTCTGATATAGAGGTGTCCATAGTGGGCTTGCGGGCACAGCCCACTAACTAAATTAAACTTCCAGATAAAAACTAAACTAAAGCTACTTAATCACTTGTTAAACTAATTGACACTAAACTGAAATAAAAAGCAAACTAAAAAAATAAATTTAAATAAAAACTATACAATTCCCCGCCGGGAAATCGCAAGAGTGGGCTGTGTGCTTTGCCCTGTGATGAAAAAAGTATTAAAGCTAAAGCAAAAGTTGAGTCCCACATTGATCATTTGGAGTGTTATGCACATTTTAAAGTTTGAATGGTGTTGCTAGGTGAATGTATGCCAGAGCAGGAGATACTTGAAAAATGTTACAGATTTGCAACTTTTTTGACCTTGTCCCATTCATTCCTTATGGGAAATCTTTTGCAGTTCATTGTGACTTAATATTGCGAAAAAAAAAATATTCTGGTAAACTGAATGATAGCATACCGAGTCAGATCGAGCTGCATGTTTTGATGTATTTGTTGTTTGTGTGCACTCAACGGTGTGGGACGAGTTAACTGCCAAAATATCAAGGGAGGATTAAAAACTAGACAATTCCCCGCCGGGGAATCGCGAGAGTGGGCTGTGCGCTTTGCCCCGTGGCGTCAAAGCAAACATGGTATCTAAAGTTTGAATGGTGACCCATTGAGCGATGGAGCCAAGCGGTGAACACCCACATAAGCGGGGAGCAGAAATTCTTGCCGCTCAGCTCCAGCAGTCCGGAGCCCTCCGAACAGATACGTAGGACTTCTGTATCTGGTGGATGCAGGAACACGATGCAGCAATTCAGCTGAATTTAGTAGCGAGCACACAGGAAGTCAAGCACTGAAATAACAATATAACACATACCTGTAACTGCAGTCGTTAGTGATTATTGCTGGAACTCCTCAGCCTCGCAACGCCAGCCGTCTACCGTACTGCGCCATAGCGGACTCAATACGAAACTGGTGGGAGTTACTGGACTGCAGACCGCAGAGCAAAACCGGATTAGAGCCGGAACGCAGCGGACACGTAGCCAGTGCTGACCATCACAGTGATTTATTTTCATCACGAACACTCGGCGAGTTTAAGTTTTTTGCCAGTGACAGAAGCTGTCTTTTTGGCAGAAATGTGATGAAGAGTTCGTAGGACAGACAAGAGAACAGACCCTTCTCAACGTATATCTGTGGTATTTTTTCCTCATAAGTTACAGTTACTACTTTACTTTTTCTCATTCATGTAATGTTGCTTTGTGGGACATTTCTCTGTATTTAGCTGACTGAAGGACCTGTGTAGTAAACTGACCGTCGACCGACACGCCCCCACTCCGCGCCATCGGCTTATCTGTTCACACTAGCACACACTGGCATTTGGTTGTGGCTTTAGTCACTGGTAAAAAATTAACTGACCAAGTGTTTGTGATGAAAATAAATCACCGCGATGGTCAGCCCTCCAGACCGAGATGTCACTGAACTTTCCCCCAGAAATCAGCCTCCGTCCCCTCAAGTGAGAGTCAGATTGACAGGGGGATGCCGGGGAGAGCCCCTTTAACGTCATGACGTGTGCCGTAACGCCTCTTTAGGAGCGGCAGCGCTGGATTTCTGTGAGAATTACACAGCAGATCTTCTTGAAGGTGGAGCTGCTTCGCTCTGTGTGAATCACCATCGGTGGAGGATTGTTGAACCACGGCTTTTGTCCACATTTTGGCGAGTTCTTAATATTGTGAAACAGCACTCTGAACTGCGAGAGCCCATGAGGCGCACCAGAGGAACAAAGTTAAATAAAAAAAGCGACAGCACCACCCCCCGGCTGACGGCGAGGAGCGTCTCTCTCTCTCTCTCTCTTTAAGACGCGGAGCAGAACTAGCAACAAACTACAGGTTAATTGTTAACCTATTCTGAGCCGCACCCTAAAATGGCGGCGACGTTCACCTCATGTTACTAATGAATGAACGTTACACGTATCCACGCCTGTGGCTCCACAACGCGACTCAGAGAAAAAGAAACCTATGAATGGCCTATGACCTGAATGCTGACTCGCCTCACCCGAGTCCGTTGATGCAGTAAAAGACCAGCCAGAGAATTGAGGAAAAGAATAAGCATTTATTACACAGTCTGCAGAGAGTGGAGATCAGCTCAGTATAGCATCAATAGCAAATATCAGAACAGATCTAACTCGTGTCTAGGGGTTTCAGTGTTATAAGCCTTTGTTTCGCTACGCCTACTGATGGGTATGTGTTGCTCGTATCTGTCACTAATTGGCTAATGATATGTGTGGTGGCCGCATGCACAGCGTGTGATCAGCGCAAGGATTGGCTCTCCGTCCGCATGCATAGCCTGTGATGACTCCCATGTCTTGACGGAACGTCCTTGAGCATCTCCCCTATCTTATGTGTTTGCACAAATAGAGTTATTTTGTCACAGTATGTAGTTATGGCTGGCTCCCGTTATCTATCTGTGTCTGCCTGTGTGTGTGTGTGTGTGTGTGTAAATTGTGACTATCTGTATGAGTCAGCCCGCACATGATCACATAGCTAAGCAAGTATAATAGTGTCCTGGCCCGTACGCACATCAGTAGTACCGTCTGTATATTCACACTATCTTTTATACTTTTTGAAATATTAAGCTTTTTATGCAAAATTTTGTCCATTCATCCTTATGTGGATTTTTTAAAATTTCATTCAGCTATAACTTCAGCATACGTTCAGCTATTGAAACCATTCAGCTATTAAAACGTTCAGCTATTTAAGCTCTTTCAGCCTTCTGCTTTTCAGCTTTTCAACATTTTCATAAAGTCAGCTTTTTATGAAAAAAATTTTACATTGCCGCAAATGGGAAAAGCCTCAAATCCTCTTCAAAAATCCTCGACTTTCAGCCTCTTCTTCTCCCTCATGCTTTGAGCTAGAGACACCATTCCAACTTTAAAAGAGTCACAAAACCTTGAACTACTGGGCTTGTATTCAGTTTTTAAAGATATTGTACGATTTTGGACTAATCACAGTTTTAGTTTGAAGAACTTTTAGCCCGTCTTCTGACTTAATAATGGGTGTGTATTGCGTGAGCTGGAGTGCGTGACATCATCAACTGCTGCACCCCAGGGTGTAGAGCAGCTCCAAAAGTGAGAAAAAAATTCTCTTCAGCTTGATTTCCATCCAAAACCTTTCACTCAACATGGACAATGTATACATAGAAATGTAGGAAAACTTGTTGGCTTTCAGATCATAGTCTCATTTCAGATGTATGAAGCCCTGGAGCGACAAGAAGTCACTAAGCCGCCCCATAAGCCGCAATGTTAATTTTGAGCTTAAATTTCTGGAAGACAGCAGACGGTACCTGATTTTAATTAGTGTGAATGCCTTCAGCATTCACACTAATTAATAACGTGATGGGGCGGAACTGCAGGAGAGGGACAGCAACATGGTTGTAGTTTATTTTCAGTTTTTATTTACATACATACATTTGCAAGACAAGCATGATTTTGTATTGAGAATCATTTCTGCGCCGTCAGTCAGAGACTTCCCGTGAATGGAGGGGAGCAGCACACTGCTCTCTGAGAGCACGGGAGCAGGGAGGGAGGGAGAGCGAGTGAACAGTGAGCTGGAGCTACTGGGTCAGTCAATCGGTCTTTTTCTGTACCAGCCTGTGATACAGCTCAGCTCGGGGCAGAAGGGAGAAGAGACAGTGGAGCTGAGTTGAAATAATGACCAGAGCCGTTGCTTCAGCCACAAAGCTAATACAGCAATTAGCTTCACACACTTACGCAGTTGCAGTTAGAATAACAGTTGTGTGGCACGTCTAGCTGGCGGGAGCAGCGGTGAGTCAGTTAACGGAGACAATGTCTCATAACTCCCGAGTCAGTAAAAAGAATCTTGAGTTTTGAACGATTCGTTCATGAACCGCACATCACTAGTGTTCTGAGCTTTGGCTCTTGTCTGTCTCATGTATCAAGTTGTTAATTACAGCAAGTTTGTTAAACACAGCTTTGTGTATTCTGTATTTACAATTTAGTAAAACTCTATTGTGAAAAAACAAAATATAGAAAAAAAAAATAAGCCAGTGTGATGCACCAAAGTTATTTGTATATTTACCATGTAATGAAGAAAATTAATCATTGAGCTGATTAAATATGGTGGCCATGACTTGGTGGAGGAACTGGGTGGTGCTCCACACCCTCTGACTGTCTGGCCTCCGTGTGGGTCCTGCAGGGGAGGACAGAGATGTGACTGCTGCTTCTAGAACACTCAGCCAGGAGGCGGGGCGATACATGGTGATACATGTCACTCACATGCACGGTCACTGTATTCTGTGCCTGTTGCAGCTGCACCACGGCTGCCTCCTGGTGTGATCTGTGACGGGACCGGGACTGTCTGAGGGGGGCGTTGCTCCTCCAGAGCAAGTTTTCTGTGAGGTTGTGGCCTTCAGAAACACAGATAAGTTTTCTGTAACTTCACAAGTCACAACTTGTAAAGATGCACAATTCAGGGGCAATTCAGGGAATGAGGTATTAATACAAACAAGCTCTTCTCAGAGGAACATAAGGTCCCAGAATACTGGTTGAAGATGGAAAGGTGGCAGGGTCTGCCACATATATAAACAAAGTAAAACAGCTCCAAAATGTTGAACTACTTGAACTAAATACCTTAAAATACATTTCCTTGTGTGTAAAATTAATGTTGTTACCCAATCAGATGTCTTCTAGTTTTTGTCATGTCACATGACAGTCCTCACCTTTAGAAGCTTTTCTGCTCTCCCTCTTCTTCTTTTTGCCCTACACAACACCAAACACGTTTTAACATTTTCCATCTGACATCGGCCAATAAACACAGTCTGCAGTGACTCTTGTCTAGTGATGTATGAGTTGTGTGTGAGCAGTGTGTACTTGCATAGTTTTGGCCGACAGACCAGCCGGGGTTTCTCAGGGCGTGGAGCTCTCTTTCTCTGTCAGCCTGTTTGAAGTATACTGCCCGCTGCTCCGCTGACAGTAACTTCCACTGAGGACAGACGGACAACACACTGTTCGTTAGCAAACACACACACACACAGCACACACAGCACACACTGACTACAGACACAAATATGCACACAGCTTCTCATTAATGGTGTCGGTCACCAGGTGTAAAGAGGTGATGATTTAGACTGTTCCACTGACTGTCACACTTACTCTCTCTCCAAGGACTTTACTCACAGCCCCATTTCCCATCCTCTTAATGTTCTCCTCGACATGGGGCCTGTGTTCCTTCATGTAAAGCATGAAGGCATTTGGCGGCCTTTTAATGTATGGCCCGTCATCCTCCTGCTCACTTTCAGCCTTTTTCTTGCTACAGCACAAAGACAGGGTGAGAGCTCTTGTTAACGCTGTGGAAACATTATGATGAGCAGAAAAATACCAGACGTGTAAAATGTAACCTCATCGGCTCTCCATTCCTACACACATAACAAGACAGATACACCGATGATTAGACGTGTGTGTGTGTGTGTGTGTGTGTGTGTGTGTGTGTGTGTGTGTGTGTTTGATATTGCAAACAGCACCGGTGTGTTTGTTTGCACTGGTGTGTTACTTACATCATTCCCACACACTGCGGGCTGTGGTCAAAGCCTTCAGCGAGCCTCATCACTGGTACATTGTTATACTGGAGACACAAACACACACAGAACAGGTTGTTAGATGAGCTGTGATGGTGTCACGTGTCCTCCAGGTGTCAGGATTCCCCTTTCAATAAATCATAATAACTCTCTCAATGAGCCGCTGTCGCATCTGTGGGATTAAAACACATCTGGAGAGTGTCATGTCTCCTGTTGGTGTTGTCCTTGTATCTGGTTTTTGGTTTTGGGTTTTGATTTCATGTCCTTTTTTTCTATGTCTTGTTGTGTTATGTGTTTTGTTTTTCCTTGTCTTGTGTTTCATGTTCTGATTTTTCCATGCCCTCATGTGTCCTTTAAGTTCTCCCCTCTGGCTCCCTCTGTCTGTTGTCTTGTTCCCTCCTGTGTCTGTTCCTCTGTGCTCCTCCCACTCATTATCACACCTGGCTTCCTTCCTCCTCTCTTTCCTCACCTGTTCCTCGTCATGTCATTAGTGTCTGTGTATTTAGTCTCTGTGTTCCCCTCACTCTTTGCCCGGTCATTGTTTTATGTCTTCTGTATGCTCCTTGACTCCTGACAGAGTCTTCAGCATTCGGCCATGATATGTCTGCATTGTTCTGTGGAGGCCTGGAAGTGCCAGAATAAATGAATGCCATTCAATGTACCAAAAATACTGAATTCATAAAATGTGACATGAGTTAATCTGTTATAATTTTCTTTTGTTTTTGTTGAACTTTTTATGAATTTGCTTTGCCATTTAAATTTCAACGATAGACTGTCTCAACACTAAAAGAAATGATGGTTAATTTGACTGTTTTACTGATGTAATTCACCTGCAGTGTTTAATTCTAACGTGTACTTTTCCTCAGTCTGATACCCTAAGCCCTCTCAAAATATACGACTGAGCCTCAAGAGCACACAGCCTCACTTTACATTGACTGATTCTAAAATTTGCCATTTCTCTAAGGGACATTTGAACTGGAACTGCAGGACAAAGTCAGATTTTACGTGTTTGTCCTGTAAAGCTGTAACTGTTCCTGCACTAATAGCCTTCTCCTATGGCAGAAACTGATCAACTCTAATGATATCTGTGCCTAATATCATACCTGTGCTTGGCTATAAGCCCCAGGGTGACATGGACCATATCCTCCAAACTGACTGGGTTCAGGCACAGGCTGATGCTGGGTGTTCAGTCCCAGCCCAGTAGGGTTGGGAGGAGGACGTGAAGGGATTAGCTGGTTGTCCAGTAAGACCATAAGGGAGTCCCAGACAAGAGAACAAAACATCTCCCAACTTATCCCCAACAGAACGTGGTTGTCCATCTCGGCAGCAGGGATGGTTGTCAGTGGAGTTTTCTGGTCTTTGGAAACTCTTCCAGAAGAGAGACAGCAGATGTGGGGGGAAAAAAAAGGATTAGTTCAGAAAAAAAGAGATGATTTGTTGCAGATTTAACTATGTAACATGTAACAGGACCACAAGGCTCAATAACAGCTTTTTCCCCCATGTCATCAGACTGCTGAACTCGTTTATTCTGGATACCTTGTTTCCTCAAAATATTTTGCACTACCTAACTCAACAATGTTACTTTCAATAATTTTCACTTTCACTATGTTTTTGGCTTCACATGGAGCAAATAATAAATCAAAATTCATTTTGATTGTTAAATGACACTTTGAAACTAGTTTTACTTTGAACTCTGTTTCTGTACCTCAAGTTCAGTATGTTACACCGAGGAGTTAGTCTACTTAAGTATTTCCATATTTTGATTCCAGCAAACTACTCTCCACAAGTTACATTACAGATGATGATTTTACATCAGAAGTCTGTCATCCATCCATTGTCTGTAACCACTTTATCCCTTTTATGGGGTCAGAGTGTGTTGCTGTCTCTGGGCGAGGGCAGGGTATCTGGACATGTCACAAGTCACCAGATCATCTCAGAGGCTGCCATGCAATTTGCCAACTGCACATCAGGAGCAAGTTGGGGTTCATTATCATCGACATACCCCTCAGCTCGGGAGAGCTGGGATTTGAACCAGCGACCCTTCGATCACTAACCGACCTGCTCCACACGCTGAGCTACAACTGCCCATAAATTAGCGCATTTGTCAGGTATTTCTGACGGTATCCACTTATAATGACACGTTTAAGTTCAGTTTCAACAACCACAGCAGCAGACTGAGCTGCACACAGAGGATTTGAAAGGCCCAGTCGCCATCTTTTTCACTACATTTTTGACCTTAAACAAATAAAAATGGATGCCTTCATACAAAAATAACAGTATAATAACAGTATTTAAAAATCACTACACAGCTGTCGACACATTCCTCACCTGTCCGTGGACTTTCAGTACAGTCTGGTCATCTAAAAATAATTTTACGCGTATCATCCATAACTGAGTTTACATGAAAGGCTAGCTAAAGTGCTATCAAACATTATAGCTGTCAATTCAACAATTTACCAAGAGCATATGCACATTGTCAACTGAAACCCACTTTTATGCGTTTAAGAAGATGAATGAATACATTTGCCGTGATAATGAAAGATGTCTTACCTGCAGAAACTCCACACAGCAGGTGTCTGGTCTCAGGGGGTCAGCCAGAGGCCACTTGTTCAGCAGGGACAGGTGGTCTCCTCCTTGTAACAGTTGTGCTCCGGCAAAGTAATCAAAAAGGTCTGTATATGAATAGTGTTCGAGGTGGTCAGGTGTAACCCAAACGTTTGGTTGTTAACATATCCAAGAGGCAAACTTTCCAACAACAGATCAAGTTTTGAGTGCGACGAGAAAAATAATCTTTTTAAACTTTTCAGCGTTCAGTGTGTGGTCAAGTGACAGAGGCTCTGTGCTGCAAATGGATTTATTTAGTTTTCTCGTGTAAAATACCGTCATTCAATAATATGACGTTTAAATTTGGCAATAATGTCATTTAGGGCAGACATGAATAACTAATTAATAAACAGAGGGACTTCTGGAAGCCCCCGTCTGCCACATTCTACGGAAGCCCGTTTGGACCAGATAAAAACAAACAAAAAACGATGAAAATATTTCCACTGTTATTCAAAATTATTACATTTAAAAAAATAAAAAAAAAATGGAATTAGCACAGCATCACTGTCACAAAACACTTGCTGTGCTGCTTAAATTTATACATAAAATATGAAACACACAAGAAATACCACAAACCTCTCATTTTGTTGATTTTCACTGATTGATATTTAATTTTCTTTGTGTTTCGAAGCTTTCTTAATATATATTTGCTACTTAACGTTTTAAATCCTGCCTCTTGATGTGCCTTTCTGTAAGATTGTTCAGAAACATTTAAACTGACTAAGAATTTTGAAGGTTTCAGGCACTTGATCTAGAATATATATTTTTAAAAAATCCAATAACACGCACTCACTGCTTATACGTTGGCTGATGAGGAGGCTTTACACAGGAAATCATTTATTGGCTTAGATGTTAAGATGGTAATACAGTCCTATGGGAACAGTTTTGTGTAAATTAAATAAATAAATAAAACAAACTTGACTTGTGTCTGAACAGGTGTCCAATTATGTTTTCGTCCACAAGGGGGCGTAAAATCTCTATAAATGCTGGTGACTACGTGCCTGCTGTAAGAACTGAGTATGCTCCAGTGGACTGCTCTGATTTTCTATGAGGACCTCTCAAGCTACCTGGATAAAGATAGTGAGACATTTTTACAATGTCAGCTCATCCATTCCAAAATGTAAAATATGTTGGGTTACGTTGTTGGTCAGAGGACTAGCTTTTCTCTTTTTCTTAAGTTACTGTGAATCTGTTTCTGTCTCATACATACATTGTTTTTAAATGCTTTTAATTCCTTGTGAAGTCTTTATTCCATTACGTATCAGCTGCTTTGTAATTACAGTACTATTACATACTACTCTCACACTGACCATTTATTTTCAGCAAGATGAAAGACACACTTCAAACACATCCATGACAGGATCCCTCCAAGTGTGTGTGTGTGTGTGTGTGTGTGTGTGTGTGTGTGTGTGTGTTAATGACCATTGTCTTTCTTGTGTGGCCACTGCATGCTCTACCACCATGTCAGCAAGTGACTTGGGACCAAAGTCCAACCTCCTATGGCGCGTGAAGATTTCAGGAAGTGACTTTTAAGGAACGTGTGGAAACTGAGAAATCTCTGTTAATAAGGTAGAAACACACTGTTCAGTCATCTGTGGCTCCACCTGCGCTGCTCTTCATCTTACTCTCATTGTAATCTTCTTTGTTTTTTGTCCTTCTCTGCTTCCCGTCTCTTTCTCTCTTTGTTTGTTTTGCTCTCTCTTTGTTTATCACTGCCTTTCTCTCCCTCTTTGTCATTAACCTTTCCGATCTTTGTGCTCATATGATAGACTTAGAAAGAAAGATTACCATGGAGTGTGTTTCACATTGTGTGTGCACATGTAAATGTGCAGAATATTTACTGTTACTGTGTGTATGTGGACATTCTCCTGTGCATGTGTGTGCATGTAGGCGTGAGTTTCAGACATGGAGATGGACTTTGTGATGCTGTGCACTCTGCTGGTAACCAATGTGACACCAGCGTCTGCTGCCGCACAGGTAAGAGCTGCTTTTCATTCAAATGAATTAAGTCTATTAATCACTGTTATGAAAAGAGAGTTAAAAAAGTTAGCTCCATGGTTCTGTTGTTAATCAATAGTACTACAATCTATTTTTAAATGATCTTTAAAGTGTTTCTGGCTCAATTAATTAAAGGGTAACTCCACCAATTTTCCACATTTAAGTGTGTTCACAGGTCTTGTGGAATGCTACTGCAGTTGTGAGAAAAGTAGTTGAAAGCTTGTCATGGCTTCAGAGGAAGCTGCATGGAATCTGATCATTTGCCTCCAGTGATGTCACTCAGCAGCTCAGTTGCATTGTGGGCAATGTAGGCTCAAGTCTTTGAAAGGGAAGAAGAATGTGTTGGGAAAAAAAGGTGGTACCTCTGGTTCTGATGTATCAGTTGTGGTCATTTGTTTTCAAACTGTCCATAATGAGTCAGCAGTGTTATAGGAGTAAATAACTTGGTGCCTATTACCCACAATGCAATTTACCCATGAGATTACATGCAGCTTTTGGAGCCACAAAAGGCTTCATACTACTTTTTTTCAACATGTTTTAGTGTTTAAAAGTGGTAGAATTATCCTTTAATTGTTTTATTTTATACAACCAAGGTAATAACCCTGATCTACCTCAGGTGTGATATTTGTACTAATCATGTCAAAGTCAAGTCAAAGTTTAAGATAAAAACTTTTTTAAAGAATAAAAAAAAGTAACCTCCCCACATTATCACTGCGTAATCAAATGATCAGGTTTCTACAATTTCTGATAAACCAAAATGCAATAACACACACTTTCTGTTTCTGCACGCTGACTTTATTACAGAGTTACACAATGTTGCTTGTAGTCTGGTATTCAAAACATGACAGTCAAAAACTATCCTTACCGCACAGCAACACCTGTTTCTAGTTTTAATGTGCTGGCAATACTCATACACCATCTGGTGCTCTGATGTATAAAATTCATATACATAAATTACATTTACATTGATATCAAAGTCACCATGTTCTCTGTAGCTTTTATGCTCTCGCTCCTAAATGATGCCTCTTCTCCCCCTTGTTGATCCATTACGTTGTTTCTTTTCTGATCCTTCTTTCATGTGATCATTTTGTGGGTATCCAGGCACTGTGGATTGATCTTTCACCTTGCTATACCATTTGTTGTATGTTGACAAGTATGCATCAGGTGCTCAGGTGTATATATGTGTATTCCAGCCTGGTATCATAGAGAGCCTCCTATTGGCCACCGTCAAGCGACCCTGGCTCTGGGGTGTCTACGTCTTTGCTGTTGGACTTCCGGTCATTCTCTTTATAAGCTTCATGTGGCCCGACAAGGTAAAGTATGAATGGTTATGCATGTTTGGATTTGTTTGTGTTATTGTGAAGACATAGAGGTGGCTGTGGCTTGGTCCTGAAGACAAATAGTGAAGCTACAGTACAATAAATCAGATGGTGTGTGTGTGTGTGTGTGTGTGTGTGTGTGTGTGTGTGTGTGTGTGTGTGTGTGTGTGCGTTTGCTTGCAGAGGTTTGGACCCCCTGATCAACAGTATTACTATAAGAAGTCTGATGAGGATCAACCAGACGATCCGGAGTTCACACAGAGCACAGAATCAGTGGGTAACAAAGGTAATGTTTTATGTTTTAGATGATCAAGTATCATGAGGAAGTGGAGGTCGAGCTGCTGTAGTGATTCTTCTCTTCTCTTCTCTTCTCTTCTCTTCTCTTCTCTTCTCTTCTCTTCTCTTCTCTTCTCTTCTTGTTTTTCTTGTTTTTTCTATGTTCAGGAAAGGCTGACAGAGCTGTAGCACGGAGGAGAGACACTCATGGTAGCCAGAGGAAGTCTGACTTAGACCTGAAGGTGAGATCCAGCAGGCAGTGTGGAGGTGATGATGACTGGTGATGTGGTAATGTGATCATTCTGTAGGTGTAAAAACGCACTTGAAAGTATTGGTGTATCACAGGGGCTATGAAATGAAATTGAATTTGTATGATGGGTAGATACTAAGTATGAGCTTGTATCTAGTTGCAATGTACAAAAGCATACATTGCAGTTTGTCTGACTGAAATTAATGGTAAGGGCAGCTCATTTTATAAATAACCTATGGCCATATTTTTTAGAAATGTCCTGGCACTGTGCTAACCAATTAAAACACACACACACACACACACACACACACACACACACACACACACACACACACACACACACACACACACAAACACACACACACACACACAAAAAACAGAATCCAGGAAATACCTGATAAAGCGGTCGTACATTAACTTGCAGAATCCAGCACCTCTGGCTCGTAACATTTATTCAATTTGGGTTGAGCTATTTATCTGGGTTACTTATCTCCCAAACCTATAATTATTACCCCTTTGAGTTGTAGAGGTTATGTTGGAGGCCATTAAACACATTTTTCTTGTTGCCTCGCCAGATTAGCACATTCAATTGAAAAGACATTTTATTACAGTGCTGATTTCATTACCACAACCTGTTTAGATGATTTTGAATATCAATGACTAAACCCGTGTTTTACAAAGTCCACTCTTGTATTGGTGGCCTTGAGTGTGTCCTCGAAACTGTGGATAATGAAAACTGATTGTGTGTGTGTTTGTGTAGGATCATTGATCAGTGCAGCGACCTCAGGAGAGGAAAGCAACACCAACACACAGGAGGATGCCGAGCAATCTCATCCATGGCCAGTCGTTTTTATGACTGAATACACTGTAAACGCAACAGTGTCTGAGCACTGACTGTATTGTGGTTTTGCTTAACTGTCAGATTTGACTTTTTAAAAATAAAAAATGTATCTCATATAGGCCTAAAATTAAACAGGTATCTATTCAAATGTATTATTTGCAGTGTGTATACACTAACAGACCAATATTAAATATATTGATCTTTGCTTATCAGAGTATTTCATTTGAAGTTGGAATAAAGGGTGTGGACTCCTCAGCTTGTCCTCTAGTAGATCATCAAATGTTAAATTGTACACAACATTGTCTCATGATGTCAGGTGTGTCAGCTGATTGGATAAAACTAGTTTTTTCACTTTGACGATAAATGTTATTGAATTGTGCTTTTTCATGAATCGTCATGATCTGATAGTGACCTCCACGCATACTCAGTATACTTTAACTGTGCACCAAGTCTTGTCTTTGTGATTTGGACCTGGTTTGGATGTTATTCTGGCATGATTGAAACAACACACTCAGATTAACCATTGAAGCCAAGGATAGTTTTCATAATTTGTCAAGGGAATAGTTAGACATTAGGCTTACTTATGTGTATTTGCATTTAAGTTTTACATCATAAGATTAATGACTCTCATGTCGATACAAAACTAACACCAGCTCCAGATTAGCTTAGCATAGCACAAAGACTGGAAGCATGAGCTAATGGCTAACCTGGTTCCAACCTAATCGGCAGATCAAATTTTAGCAGTGCACAACTCTATAAACCATGGTTTGAAATTTTATGTTTGATATGTTGAAACTTTCTTTAAGTCCAAACACTTAGCTGGTTCAGTCGCCACAAACAAAGTGTTCTGATATACAGTTATCTAGTAATTATCTTATTATCTAGTAGTTACCTAGATATATCTCGTAATTTTCACGCTTATGAGTGTAAAAAATGACATTTAATATCGAAAAACACATTCGAATTTGAATGGAGTGGATGGTGAAAGAGTTACAGGCAACATGGCTGCCAGTTGTGATCGTAGGTCTATGTCTGTGTTTCAACATGCTAAGTGTGACACTTCTAGATATCATATTCTTGACAGGAAGCTGGAAAAATAAATCTCCAGCCGTGTTCGTGGTGACCAAAACCTGTATTATCTAACCCAAAATATGAGCTCTCATACCCCTAACCAAGTGGTTTTTGTGCCCAAGCCTAAACGGAGCATAGGCACAGCAGTGTGACAGCAGGAAAATTATGTTAATTATATCAGGATTATGTCTACCAGGAGCAGTTTTGCTCTCAAGTCTCATTGTTATGCTAAGCTGAGCTAACCAGTTGCTTGCTGCAGCTACATAACAGTACAAACATAAGAGTGGTATCAATCTTCTTATCTACGTCACTCTAGCCAAGAGAGAGAAGACGCTTCCCAAAATGTTGCCCTGCTGTTATGAGTGCAGCTTCACTATCTGTTCGGCAAATGAAAGCCTGTCTAATTTCTTGGGTGTAATTAACATTGCCCCTTCATTTTGAATCATTTACAATAACCAACAGCCACATGAGTCAGACCTGCTCCTTTGTGATCCTTTCAGATAAAATGTCTCCCTCTGCTCCGGGGCTGTTCAGAGCTGACCTTCAGTGCTGGCAGCATGTATTTGAGATGGCACAATGCTGCTCATCAACAAGATGACTACTCGAGTCTTTTAATGACACTCACAGAGGACACTAGCTGGATAAGTGGCCATTAAAGAAGAGGAAAATCAAAGAAGAAGAGACACGCAAGGAAAAGGAGAGGCGAAGACAGATGGCAGATCACAGACAGAACCGAGGATTTGAGGATGTTGTGCAGCACTTGTTAAAGCTCTGTTGGTTGTCTCCTCTAATCAGTGGAATTGCTTGGAGGAAGATTGTTAGAATATTTTCACATCACCTTGTGTTGATGGAACAATGCAGTTCCTCTATCATATTTCTTTTTGTTCTGTTCAATTACATAAAACTGAAAAAACAGATTTTCCCGTAAGTGCTGCAACTTTTGGCGAGTGTGCATCTGCTTCTTGACACTCCCCGCATATTTTGTATATTTTATGACTGTAGAGAATCAGGTATTTCATCTGTTTTTTTTCCTTTTCCTCTGGCGCAGCTTTCTTTGGATCCAGGTGTGGGGAACATTTTAAAAATGTAACACGCTCACGGCAAAAATAAACGAGATTCAACTAAACTCTGGGAAGTAAAAGAGTCCCTCTGTCTGGACGTCTGATCACATAGTTTTGTGCTTTCTAAACAAGAAGAAGAAGATGGGAGGCCAGCTGCTGCTGCTCATAGGACTGATGGTCCTCACAGCTTGTTCACAACCTGTTTGTGTAAGTACTCATCGCTCGATTCAGAAATATTTCAATTCTAAGCCACAGATTTTCTTATGACTTCATTTTGTGTGCTAGTGCAAATGTGTATTTTTTCCTATCTTGAAATGTCTAGACTACATTAACAGGCTTTTACATAGGTGACTAATTTAGGAAGGTATAAATAGCACTTGAGTACATTTCAAAAGACATGTGTGAATGTATTGTATGAGTATAGTATCATAATAATTTCAAAGATGCAACACTAATTCCAGTTAAGGTGATCAATGGTATTGCTTCACTCTCTAATGTCCAAGCTCAGTTTCTATTTGAATAGTCACCTCCTGGTTTAACAGTTAACCACATTCTGACATCTGTAAGTGTGATTTCTATGAGTCTGTCATGGTGTTCTTTTACTTCTGGACCTGAGAACAGCACATTAGATTTGGCTGGTTGTTGTCACTTTACAGAAATAGCTTAACTTTTGGAAATGAACATATTCTATTGTCTTTATTCTTGCTGAAAGTTGGCAGTAAAAACATACACATATATACAAATATGTATATATTTACATATATCATCCCTAGAGGTTAAATCAGTGGAGGGTTTGCTAGGGTCAGGTCAGTGTTATGAATTAGCCTTGATAAAATGAGGGGAAATTCAATCATCTATGAGACATAGTGTGTCATCAGTTTTTATACTCCATTGCTGATTAATGGCATTCAACAGCAAGTCAGGCTGCTTTAGACACAAATATTACATTTCTTGTACTCAACATGTGAAGGTATCCACCTCTCCTGTGTATGTTAAGTATTTCACAGACCAGATATTAGTGATTTGATTGGATGATATGATGTTTCACTAGATAGTATCCTTCTTTAATGCATACCTTTCAATCTAAGTATATTTTAACTCAGAGTTAGGGAATGAATGTGGGTGAGGATCCTCACAAATAGCCAAATGTGTGTGTAGGCGTCAGACAGTTGCCGTGAGGAGGTGGCTCGTCTGCGGGAACAGGAGCTGCTTCTGCAGGGCCAACTTCAGAGGCAAGAAGTCCTCCTACACAGATTACAACTGCCGAACCAACCTGGCAACAAGGACACAGCCGTATCCAACCAGAGCAAGGACACCCAGTACACAGGTCAGGGCCACGGCCTCAGGACTCCATAGCAACATTTGAAATCTAAACATTGGTTAACTTGTTGCAAGTCTCATATCAGAGAAACAAGCACCAGATAATGTAAGAAATTCAGGGTGTGAATTTGTGTGTGTGTCAGACTGCTCCCAGCACTTCAGTGCTGGCTCCAAATCCAGCGGTTTCTACCAAATCAAACCCGACGGCAGTCCTGCTCCAGTCAAAGTCCACTGTGACATGAGTGATGGAGGTGGTTGGATTGTCATTCAGAGACGGATCGATGGAGCAGAGAAGTTTAACAGGTGTGTCTGTGATGTGATAACTATCAGTGTAAAATAATGAAATCATCTGAAAATCTATCTATCTATCTATCTATCTATCTATCTATCTATCTATCTATCTATCTATCTATCAGGTCGTGGGCAGAGTATAAGGATGGTTTTGGAGACACGGATACAGCATTAGGAGAATTTTGGCTTGGAAATGACAACCTGCATTACATCACTACACAAGGTCAATACCACGTCAAAAAACATTGCACTACATTTTGTCATTTAAAACTGCATTAATCAATATTCATATATTTTTAATGGATCAAAAAACTGTGTGTGATGTCCAACTCTGGAGTTCCCCTCAGCTCAAGTGTTTTAGGTTTTTTTTTGTTTGTTTTCCAACCCATAATTTTATTAGCCATTCATATATAAATTTAAGTCTACTTTATACATCAGCACTTTCACTAAAGTTCGCTTAGAGAATTTACCTGTTGGGCCACAGACTTGAGGAAATGACAGCTTGAGTTCACGCTAAGCTAGCAGTTAGCCTGAGATGTTGCTGTTATCGAAAAATGCTAGCAAGGTAGAAACATCAGACAGGCCGGACTATTTACTACAATATATCTTTGCACTTTAGTTAAAACAGAGAATAACAGAGAAGAGCTGAAAATGAATGAATTAACACTTTTGCCCATTTCAAATAGCCTAGCCCCTGTCGCTGTGCACTGTGGGACCTTACTTCGGAAAAAATGTGTACAGTAGTCAATGACGAGAGGAAAAAGAGCTTTTGATCCCACTGGATTGTGCCATGAATTACATTTAAGATGCTTGTCAAGAATGACACAGTTTGTCATAAAGATAGAAAAGTATCGTTTAGTTTTGTGTTAAACTGGACTGAGTACTACACCATCTCATTCAATACAAGTCATCAGCACCAACATGGCCTTCACCTCGGCACAGAAAAGGTAAGAAAAAGGTGAAAATCACCACAAATTTGGCCATTTTGACAGAGGAAGATATGCAAAAGGAATGCTAATCCATTTTGTGAGCTAGATAATACACAGGACCGGCTTCGCAAGGTTTTGGTAATGGATTTTGGTTAAGTGTACACCCACAGGACTGTTGGGTGTGTATTCCTTCTAATTATGCTCTTTCGCAGTCTTACACTTGATTCGTTTTGTAACAAACTGAAATAAGGTCCCATGGTGGGTCCACTGGAAGAGTTATGACTTCTTCCAACAAAACACACTCCTATTTGTTGATAGGATATGATGATTTTTATTGTTTGTCTGTTACAGGGAATTATTCACTGAGGATTAACCTGGAAGACTTTGATGGTAACCAGCGCTACGCTGAGTACAAGAACTTCAAATTGGCCAGTGAAAAGGTGTTGATGCTGACTGACCCCTAAAATGCAGAACATTTATATTACAATTCATATTACAAAAAATGTACAAATTAGATGAGAATAAGAGGCAAAGATTGGTGCTGGCCTACCTCCATGTATTTCATTAATTAAGCTACAGCTAGCAACCTGGTTAGTTTAGCGTAGAATAAAAGCTGTGAATAGATGGAAAGCAGCTAGCCTGGCTCTATTCAATGTATAAAAATCTGCCCTACAACATCTCTTAAGATCAGTAGACTATTTAAAACACAATATACTGTACCTTTTTCTTTTTTTATCTAATACCTCCAAAAAGTGTAAACCCTATTTCTTGATCAGTCCAGTCAATTAAAGTATCATATTTGTCATGTACAGTTATTATGTTGATTTTCTCAACATACACAAAATTTGATTTAATTCACATTTTTAACCTCATTCAGTTTAACCAACTCTCTTCGTATTTCTCTCTGCAGGATCACTACAGACTGACCTTTGGATCATATGTGGGCACCGCTGGAGATGCTCTGTCTGGAAGTTACCAGGTTGGTGTGTCAGGGTGGGCCAGTCACCAGGGCATGAAATTTAGCACCTACGACCAGGACAACGATAACTACGACGGAAACTGCGCCCAGGAGGACAAAGGAGGCTGGTGGTTCAACAAGTATGGGCTTTCATTATAGAGAATGTGCCCTTTCCCCAAGAAGATACAAAGACGTGCACAATCATGCGTTACAAATAAAATGACTAAATATTCTTTCCTCTTCATTCTGTCTTTCTTTAGGTGTCACTCAGCCCATCTTAATGGCAAGTACTACCCTAATGGGCACTACAGTGGGCCTACAGATGACGGTGTAGTCTGGTACCCTTGGAGAGGCTGGTGGTACTCCCTGAAGACCAGCGTCATGAAGCTGCGGCCCGTCGACTTCAAAATTGACCCCGCTGACGACCCCAATGCCGTTCACCACACACCACCTTCCTAGATCATACATGAGCAGATATCACAGCTACTTAGCTTAACTATTTTGATAAGAAACAGCTTTAGTTCTAATTTCAAATCACACTAACACATAAAATCTCATCTTGTAATCCTCCTCACACACTTAGCATTAATGAACCTGGTAACAAATGTGCTTTCTGTGCTGTCCAGTTGCATTTTCTAATTTAGTTTTAAAAGAAATAGTACACTTTGTTAAATCTTTAAAGCTTTTAGTAGCTTAAAATAACATGCTTGTAAGAGGATTTGTGAACGCTAATGGCTGTTTTAGAGACATGACTGTTGTTAAGGGAAGTGGGCTGCACACACAGCTGTCTGTTTTGGTGGAGAAAAGGGAAATCTGATGTCAGCGGGTGTGCCAGACACAGGCAGAAACATTGAACTAAAGGCTGTGAAAGGATCCATTATCATGTCACTGAAAATGGCTGTTAATGTAAAAGTAAAAGCAAGCAGCTGAGCCCAGAACTGAGAGTACTGCACAAATGTTATAAAGATGACCATGTATTGTCTATGCATGACAGATGATTTGAAATGAAAGAATGCGTTCACGTGACTGAAAGCAAAGAATGGTACACAACAACGGAACTATTTCGTACAATGTTATAAGTGAAATCAGATTTATTATCAACAAATCCTCCTCTGAACATACACACAGTTCTGTCTCTACCATTTGCGGTATAACCATAATTCACAAAATAAAACAAGGAAACACTTGTCCATTTCATTTTTTTCCATATACTTGCATGGGCACCTTTGTGACCAGACTAACTGTAGATGTCACACAGGTAGGGATATCTATATTTTAACCTCAAACATAACCTTTTGTATACGTTATTACTGATGCTGTTTTTGAAAGCTCATGTAGAGGCTGGATTAATACTCAAACAATGAATCAGCATAGTTATTATTTATTAACTTATTAATCTTTGATTCTAATGTAATTGTCATTGTTTCTCTCTCTCTATGTATATAGTTACGTGAATACTATATAATATATCATTTATAGACTAAAATGTCTCAGTGACTAGGATAATTATTTGAGAAAACAAATCAAATATATATCTTCCTTGATGAATTTCAATTCTTTGGGATTTAAAAATGTCATAATATTTCATCATTATAAATATTATAATTAAACTAGTTTTATGATGATGATTATAATAATGATAATAATAATACTATAAACAACTTTATGAGTTGGTTTATTTATTAGTTTTCTAACAAAATTGAGATGGGGGGAACAGTCATTATAATCTAGTAGGCCTAGATGTCCAGAGTAATATGTGCAAAACTACTTGAGGCTGATATATAATCATTCCCTTGGAAATGACGCCTCTGTACCTGACAACAGAAAACATATTTTTCATAATGTCAGACAGCCAGTGTCTGAAAGAAAAATCAATCGTCAGAGAAACGAGGCATGATCCTTTATCTCGTTGTGTGTTTGATTACAACAGGGAGCTGCCCGGTTGGTCGGTATTTTCCCCACGGACTACTGTCAACTGTCAAACACACCCCCACCCACCAACTCGGACTGTCGCGATTCATAAAACAAGCGTGCCGGCCGTGGTTAACACGAGCGCTGATTGGCTGACACCCTCTCAGGTTCAGCGAGATTGTCAGTCAGATGGAGCTCAAGGAAAATAACAGTTGCTTGTTTTTATCTGTCGGGGGTTTTGGAGCGGGCATATTTGGTCATTGCGTTTATGATACTTTCAATTCTCCACTGCGACGCCTCGTACACATTCTCTTACGGAGAGGACAGTGAAAATGTAGTGTTGTTACCGCACACCTTTTATAAACGGTAGGTAAGTAAGCTAACATTAGCCGATGTAGAATTGGTTACTTAGCAAATAAGCTAGTTAGCTAGCTGCCGATGTTGCTGTTGGTTCAGGAGACAAACCAAACAGCAGGACAGGATTATTTAATGGCTCTTACTTGTACATCATGTATTTTTGATTAAAGGTAACAGGCAACAATTGTTTAAACTGGCTTCCTACTGTAGTTTCCTGCTAACCCGGTTGATTAGCAAGTCATTAAGCTTCCCTTCCACCTATTTGTCTCCAAGGTGACGGTGGATGTTGCTACATCAATCCCACCACCCCGGGTCTCTCTCCGTCTGCTCTCCGGGCGACTGTCAGTTCCTGTCGTCGCTTCCACGACGAGCCTGGTGCCCCTTTCTGTTGTCTGGAGGATCGTGTTGTGGATGACTAAGCCGACGGGACTCCGCGTCTCTGGCCGCCGTGCGGGCCGATGCTAGGAGCGTGGAAAACATAACCGTGTGGGTCGGTGAGGAGATGTCAGAGCGGGGATGCCTCATCTTGGAGACAGTGTTGTAGTCGAGGGTATACACAAGTGTACACAGTATACCTGCCTCTCTGACTCGGCGTGCAGACTAGCGGACCAACTTTTCAACCTAACAAGTTGTGACACATATATGGATGGTGGGGTCGCAGTATGCCCACCCCCTCAACTACCATTACACCACCGGCTGGAGGGAGTAGCAGTACCGGAGGAGAAGAGGGGCCCATGTCTGCCACCTCCACCTCCTCCATCGGCTCCTCTTTCCGGTTCGTCCCGGCTTTCTGCCTGGGCGTGGTGGCAGCAGTAGTGTTTCAGCTGGCCTGGGGAGGCCTGAGTCTCACCTCTTTCTTCTTAAAGTTGTTCATCTATGTGTCATTCGCCCTGCTGTGTTTCCTGGCTGGGAGCTTTGTTCTGCTAGTCAGGAAGAGTCCTCTCAAAGTCAGCTGCTTTGACAGAAACAGGAGGCAGTCAGCTGTGCAGCTCGGGTTCTTCGACAAGCTCATGGTAAGATACTGATATCCACTTGTTTAAACTCGCATATAGTACACCTTTGACAATGCACACGTTAGCTTCTAGCCCCAGATGATGTTAGATTAAGATAATAACCAACTGCTGGAATGTAACCTTTCTGCCATCAGACTACATCTAACGCCCAAATCTTAAAAATATTTAACAGACACTTTGATATTTTTCATTTCGGCATCAGTCCTGACCCGTCTTTTTCTTCCCTCAACTGCTCTTTCCCTCAATTATTTCCCCTCTGCTCCCCCATATTTCACCCCTCTTTCATCCTCTCTCCCTGCCTGCCCCTGGATCCTCGCTGCGTTGATCTATAATGGATGAGACAGAGTCATGCTGCTGGATTTAGACACACTTAAATACACAAACAACCATGCACACGCATATAGGGCGATTTGGTCTTCAAGGGAATTGACTGTGTCTTTGCAACCTGCTGGTGATGTGCCTCATCAGGCTGCGCAAGCCCAGCAGCTGCCTTTCAGCAGCGTTTGTTTGCTACTTTGTGCCGATGACTTATTGATACTGACAGTGGAGGGAGATTGTCACAAGCATTTGTCTGGTCAACATGTTGCATGGGCCATGACACGTTTGGGCTGCCTTTGTTTGTCTGAATTTTAGGCTTATTAGACAGACAGCTCTCAATCTGGTCTTCCTTCTCTTCCTGTTGTTGCTCAATATTTCCTGATTGTATGCCTACACCCCCCCGTCTGCGAAGTGAAGAGATGTGATACTCTTGTTGTTTTTCAGGCCCGTTTTTTGGTGCCAGCTCAGGAGTCCAGCCAGAACAGGAGGGTGGTGGTGTCACACAATGTGGACAAAGCAATGAAAGAAGGTAATGGAATTTTTTATGGTGTTATGAACCACTTATGCCCTCATCAATGCAAAAAAACTTCTAAAGCTGCTGACTTTTAAATGCACATTCAAAGATTAAAACGTTACAAAATCATGTATATCTCTTCCACTGTGAACTATTTTGATAATCAATTGATTAATTTGAGTACATTGTAAAGAAAACATTTGTGAAAATTCTCTGATTCCAGCCTCTTCAGTGTGCATTTTTTCTGATTTATTTACTCCCGTGTGAAATAAACAGAATATATTTTGGTTGTGAACAAAACAATACATCTTAGACATAATATGGTGTCACTGATTAATATTTTTCTCAATTTTCTGACATTTTATAGGCAAAATAACAAATTGCTGAATCAAGAAAATAATTACCAAATGAATAAATACTGAAAATAATCATTAGTTGCAGCATGATTACAGAGCAAAAGTGAAGAACAAAGCACACAAACAAGTCAGGATTCATAAATAAAACGAATAGCTTGATATTGGAAGGTACATCTGTTGCCCTGCATGTCGGCACATAATGTGAACAGTATGATATGGCCGACCCCCACTACCTCTCTAAAAATCCCCTGATTGAGTCCTGTTCTTAAATTATTAAATGTGTGAATTACAGATATGCACCACTACATTTGACAGTGATGACAATTAGACAATTAATTCAGAGAATAATGTTTTCCACTCTTCAAGAATTAATTTGAATGGAGACTGCTTCCATGAGTGTCTTGGCTGACTGGTTTTGTTTGCAGACTTTTCGTGAAATGTTTCTGACACTGTTGGAAGAACTTCTAACTTCTGTTTTTGAGAAAACTGCTGACTGATGGAGCTCTGTCAGTCACCATGACCTATCAGTGATCCCTTCCACTCATGGTGGATTACAGCGTACAAACACACACACACACACACACACACACACACACACACACACACACACACACACACACACAAGTACACAGAGACACAGTCAGTTGAACAGTATGCTTAGCTGCCAAGCGACAGATGGCTCCAGGATTTACTCCAAGGGTGTGTATTTGCTCATTCTCCCCTGTGTGTTTTTTGGTCGTAGTACGGTATGAATTTATGATGACATTATTAGGTCCACAGTCAAGACCTGCTGTGAACATCATTTTGATAAACAGTGTTTGTGTTTGGGCTAAATTCTTGGATTTTAATCAAGCACTCAAGGTTTCTGGGCATCAGAGTCCCAGGGTACCCATCCTCATAAGCTTGTTTTTTATTGTTGTAAGAATGTGAAATTACATAAATTGTTATACTATATATATATATATATATATATATATATATATTTTTACCCTTTCACCCTCTTCACTAATAACTTCCTAGTAAGTATTGAAGGATTATTTTCCAAAGTAAATAAACTGATTGACATTAATCATCTTATAATTTGATAGGTGACATTTCAGTAACATTTATAATTATTTGGACTGAAAACTAAAGAATCCTTTCATCCATCCATCTTCACTAAACCAGTGATCCTTTCAGTCTAACACAGGGACAACTCATAGAAACAGATAAATACACTCTCACCTGCAGGCAATAGGGCACCTATGTGCCTTCATAAACTGACTGCGTATATTTTGTGTGAAAATGGAAGGTACATGTGCATTTTACATAATGACAGTGTGTATATGTACACGGTAAACATGTGACAGTCTCCTTTCAGACCAGAGTTATTAAAACTCCCAAGAATTGCTGTAACTATTGTGTCACATGCAACACCACTGTCCACTCTTAAGTTAGTAAAGCGTATATAGTCCATACAGGCTAAAAGACATAGTTATTAGTTCACAGATCAGTAAAAGAAAGATTGATTAGATTCATGTTTTATGGAGTTTCACTTAGCTAGGACATATAGAGTCATACTCTCCTTCAAAGCAAATCCGAATTAGTAACATCATTTTAGAGTTACTACAGCATTAATGTTAATTTAAATTTCACTGTTGCCATATTTAGTTCTTAAGCATGGCAGTGTATATGTCAAAGCTGCTGTCAGTAAGTCATGGCTTATAAGTAATACAGCTGAGAAATGTTCTTAATTTGCTTACCAATTTCAAGCTCACCCTGATGAGAGGCAAGGTTTCCACCATATATCTGTGGATGTGTTGAGTTTGCATGTGTGCTGCATTAGTTCAACATGTATTTGTGTGGGTTTTCTCCCGCTGCTCTGGTTTCCTCCCACAGTCTGATGAAATTCAGGTCAGGTGAACTCGTGCTCTACATTGCCATTAGAGTAAGTGGTGTGACTGTGAAAGATGGTCTGTCTAATTGTCATCATATATCAGCCATGTGATGAACTGGTGCCCTGTTCCACCTATTGGGGTAGGCTCCACTGTATACAGAAAAGTAATGAATGAGTGACGCGTCTTCTTCCACTTTTGAAATGTTGCACCAGTGTTGGATAGGGTTCTTGGGAAATGAAACCTAGTTCAAAGCTCATGGTGGGTTGTTCAGAGGGCCTGGCAGGTTAGAGAAGTCAAACTCTTCATGTCTAGAAAGCTTGAAATCTTAGCAGCCAAACAAAGGACTCGCATTGGCACAAATCATTCATTTTGTAAAAGAAATAATAAAATGTTATTGATAGCATCTTTCAACATTCTAAAAGTATATTTTCTCTTAAGCTGATCAACTGATCTGAATTTTAATATAAAGAATTGTACAGCTGTAATCTACTCTCTTTCTATAGCTGCCCATTATTATTCATCATTTAGCAAAATTAATCTTCCGGTTCTCTTTCTTCCCCCAGTGTTTGACTATGCCTACAGAGACTACATCCTGTCCTGGTACATCCCCTTGAGTCGTGATGAGGGCCAGTTGTACTCTATGCTGTCGGAGGACTGGTGGCAGATGATAGGGCAATTGAGATCCAGGCTCGCTGACATTGACCTCGTCAACGTGGTGTGTTATGACTCCATCCGAATCCTGCATACACACTTTACCGACCTCAAGGCTGCATCTGCAAGGTACACAAATGCACTTACGTATAAGTCATTCGTTGCACAGTGTTCTGATTCACTGTTGTTTCACTGAAATATGTTTCAGCTTTGACTTGGTACTGCAAAGATTTTTTCTTCGTCCCAGAGTCCAAACACACCTCCATCATTTTATGTATGCAGATGGGGTGAAATTATGGCAATTCAGTTCAGCGTAAATAACATTAAAATCCTCCTCTCTCACTTCCTCTGTCTCCAGGCAGCATCTGTCAGGTGCACTTAGAGACAGAGTGATGATTCACACGTCGTCTGGTTTCATTATCCTGGCAAGTCTGGCGAGACTTATGATTTGATCACACTACTGAGATGTCTGGCCTCCCTTGCCTTCAATAATGAACAATATAGCAGCAGTCTGTCTTATTCAGTCAAGCTTTAGAAACAAAGACAGTGAGATGCGACACAGCTGAAGTATCAATAAAAGCAGCGGTTTATGTCATACAATGTTATCTAACATCTAGCTCTGCCAGAATAACAATTCACTCGATCTCTTTCTGTTTGTATCTCAGTCTTAATCTGTGTCTCTTTCATGTTTGTATTCAGACCAGAGGAGTGTTCTCGGCCATTTCCTCTCCATCCCTGTTTGGTCAGCCCAGACTCAGAGATGGCTTTCCTCCGCTGTGTAGCTAGAATACTGCTGCTATGTCTGCTGCCACAAACGGATGCCAAGTCACACACACTACGCTGCTGCCTCACAGAAGTCATCACTACTAAAGGTACTGTGAGTGTGTGTGAGTGTGTGTCCCACAATAATAATCAGACTCAAGGGAACAAAAATTGACCAAACTTGTTTTGAAATCATCAAAGTCTGTTGAATTACAAACCAAATTTTGAGTTGATCAGCCTTTTTTATAGCAGATTCTCAGGTGTAATTAATAGTAACAAGGATGATAGCTGCATTCCATTTAGGTGTTCCATCCGTTATTGCACCTGCTAGGACAAGTGATGATGTCAGCTGTGTACGAGGCCTATTGTTTCCATTTCACTACTGACAGTTACAGATTTATAACTAGACATGTTGACTTGCATGTTGTAAGCTATTTTGTGATAAAGGAAGATGTCTATTTTAACAACTGAGTTCGTGTTGTCACTTCAAACTACTCTTTTTTTCTACATAACAATAAATATATTTAAGAAATGAGGCTAAATATGTATACATAACAGTCTTTGTTAGACTTTACCAGACAGGAACACTGATGTTTTTTGAACTGTATGCAACCATCATTAGAGTATGACACTTTGATCAGTAATAGATAAAATCCACTTTAAATTCACCTTTGTATATTGTTTATTACAATAGGAGTTATTACCTTTTTCAAGGGAAAATTCCAGAGAAAATTCCTCCACCCACCCATCCCTCATTAACTCTAATCCACCTTCCTTGCTGTCAGCAAAGATGTAGATTTGGTGTGATTGAAGTCACTGTGACTGTGAGTTTCAATTTTAGTAGGCTAGAAAGATGCCTCGGGTTGCACCAGAAAGACATGAATCATTGCCGGTATTGTGTCGAAGTCTGTTTCCCAGTCTGTTTGTGTTTCTCCTCACCTTAACCTCTGTCATCTTATCCTGACCCCAACTGCAGGGTCTGTGTGTGTGACTAGAACAGCATTCTAACAGGAGGGGAACACGTTTCGAAGGGGTTAACAGAGTTTGACACAAGACAAGCCAGTATGTACGATAAAATGATGATGAAACATTTAAGCAGAGTACCAAAGGAGCAGCGATCTGAAAGAGCAGAGAGGGAGGTTGGAGTCTTTGTCTTTGGTTATTGCAAGGGAGGGTTCATGTGAGTTCAGTGGCATACAAATCCATTTCTGTGTACTATACCTGTCAAAGTTTGGCTTGAAAGTTTGCAGCCTTCGCTTGATTTCTGCATTCATATCTTTGTGTTGCTTCAGTGTTGAAGCCTTTGGTAGAAGTGCTGAGCGACCCGGACTCCATAAACAGGATGCTGTTGTCTCAGCTGGAGCAGAGGGAGCAGCAGGCTGAGCAGCAGAAGAAAGCCTACACCTATGCTGCCTCCTATGAAGACTTCATCAAACTAATATCAACTTCTGCTGATGTCAATTTCCTCAAACAACTCAGGCATGACACACACACACACACACACACACACACACACACACACACACACACACACACACACACACCTGCACTGCTTTGTTAAACTGTGGCTGCCCTGTACTTACATAGCTTTCTTGTAATGATCCATACTGTATACGCACAAACATGTTAACCAGACAGTGTAAACCTCCAGTCTATTCGCTGCTGTGTGGTTACCATGGGAACAGACAGATCTAAATGCAGGGTCGACATGATACTGCTATATTGTCTTGTTTTTTTGAGACATAATGGCTCAACACTGACGTGTTGCTGATCTGTTTGATCAATTTTCTACATTCTGTAATTCTGAGTATTCAGACAGCTGATGTAGCATTATTGATTGATCTGAACAACTGTGTAAAGTTGAACATGTCTGTCTTCTCTTTAAAGGTATCAGATAGTGGTGGAGATTATTCACGCCACCACCATCAGCAGCCTGCCTCAGCTCAAGAAGCAGAAAGGTAGAGAGACACCACAATACACCATGTGGCAGAAAGACATAATTAAAAATAATCTGTGAATTTAAGCATTTCAAATCCTCTGCAGCTGAACAACAAGCTGATCTCCTGTTGGTATATCATGTAGGGAAGTACTAGTTAAAGTCACTGCAATTTATTCCATCTTGTTGCTTCAGCAACAACAACCGGTACCTTGTAGAGAGCTGGGTGGTCAGGTCCGACATGACCTTTGAGCTGTGTCAGTAACTTGTGACGTGTCCTTTCCGCACTGACCTCACCCTCATATCAAAGTAAAATTAAATACCAAGAACACTGTTAATGAAAACTGAACCTGGGAGTTAAGGTGACATGTAGTAAGACTAATAATCTACAGCCGTCCTTGTAGGTTAGTGTACATACTTTGGCAGAGCTAAATGCAAATGCATGACCATTTAATCATGCTGTTTAACAGGTGTACTGTGTTTACAACTGACAAATTAGCACAAAAAAGTATATCTGATGTACATGAGAATTTGACCTAGCTTGATGTGAACTGAAAACAGTTTTCACAGTGCAAAACTTAATGGCAGTCCTTTAGTAGTTGTTGAGTTATTTCAGTCTAGACCAAAGTGGCCAACATTGCTATAAACAAAGAAAGAACTGAGAGTAAAAATCTGCTGATTGACATCGATTTTGCCGACACACTGGGTACAGCAGTTAGGTGTTAGCCTCACACTTTTTTTTATCTTTTCCTTTGTTTCTCTGATCAAACTCAGCAAAAAATTAAGTAATTTTTAATATTTGTGCTGCATAAAGTGTAATCACATGTATAAATGTCATCATATATGGAATTTTGCCTTCACTAGACAGCATGCTTGTCTAAATATTAGCTTGTACATCAACTTTTTCTCTAAATGGCTCCACTCCAAGTAATTATGCTGTTGTGTATTATTGCGTGTCCAAAGCTGGCTCACACCACTTCTCTCTCTGTCTCTGTCTCTGTCTCTCTGTCTCTCTCTCTCTCTCTCTCTCTCTCTCTCTCTCTCTCTCTCTCAGAGCGAAAAGGTAAAGAGTCCGCAGCCATGAAGGCAGACCTGCTCAGGGCCAGAGATATGAAACGATACATCAATCAGCTGACTGTTGCTAAGAAACAATGTGAAAAGCGCATTCGGCTACTCGGTGGACCAAACTATGAGAATAATGAGGAAGGAGGGACTGACGACAGCGACGAGCCTCAGAGTCAGAAGGTGAGACTCATGTAATGTGATACAGCTGGTGTGGACTTTGATTGTTGTTAATAGAATTTTTTTTCTTTATTCAAATATGATGTTATATGTATATTGAAAGTTTAATTATATATTACATGGCATTATCATGACTTTACCTTTGTCAAACAAGGCTCCACATGGCTGATGTTTTCTCTCTCTCTCCCTTCTCTCGCTCTCACCTCGCCCACATTTAGATTCTCCAGTTTGATGACATCCTGTGTAATCCAGGTTACAGGGAGCACTTCAGAGTTTACATGGAGAGAGTTGATAAGAGAGCTTTGATAAGCTTCTGGGAACTGGTGGAAACACTGAAAACTGCCAACAAGGTGATGTGTACACACATACCAGAAGGCTTAGCCCAACGCTGCTAATAGTATATGGTGTTAGGGGATTAGTGATGTAGTAATGAGTGACGGTATTTCCTGTTAGTAAGATACAGTGCTGATCCTGGGTGTTGTTTTCACCCTTGGCAAATAGTTGCTGCACTTATTCCATACCATCAGAATACATATAGTGTCAGCTTTGTCACCGGTTATTTGTTTATTACTGTTTGTGTTACAGAATGAAGTGCCCCAAATCGTTGGGGAAATTTACCAGAAGTTTTTTGTGGAGAGCAGAGAGATCCCAGTGGAAAAGTTTCTCCTCAAGGAGATCCAGCAGAGTCTGGTGGGGAACAGAGGAACACAAGTTTTTGTTCGACTACAAGAACAGGTAACAGCTGCTTTTGCTACTAACCAACTGTAATTAACTGAGCCATAGCAGAGTGTCTTCCTCAGAAGAGCCAAAAGAACTGTTAGGATCTAGTGGTAAGTGTTTCTGTTGCTCAAAATCCTCCAGGTGGCTGAGACGATGAGAGAGCGTTACTACCCCTCCTTCCTGGTTTCTGATCTCTACGATAGGCTGATCAAACGTGATGAGCAGCAGAGCCACTCACAGTGTAGCACTGAGGAAAAGGAGGAAGGGGTGAGACATGCAATGCTCTGAAGAATGTTTAATCTGTTAAGAAACTCAAATTTCAGTGATGCCTCTGTTATTGCCAATTTTAATATTTTTTTTTATTTTATTTTTTCTTCTATAGTGTCAGGGTCTAGACGCAGGGGAGGAGGTGGGTGATGAAGGCAGCAAAGGAATCAATGAGCAGGCCAGCTACGCTGCTACAAAACTCCGCCAACTATATGACAAACTTGAGTATAAGCGACAGGCCCTTGGCTCTATCCAGAATGCACCCAAACCAGACAAAAAGGTAACAAAATACAAACAAATGTGATGAAACACACCCTGGGGTCAAATCGGAAATTGGCTCCAAAAGTTCACTGCTGGATTGCATAAAACACACAAGCACTAGATCAGTATTATGCCATGTGTCAACTGCAGGTATCCACTGCATGGTACAGTGATTTAATTTTCCACTGCAGCTGGTATCCCCTCATATAAGGACATATAAGGATATCCATTCCTTTTGAGATCCTTTCATCTGTAACTAAACAGAAGAGCATTTGCATTTAGTCATTTGACCATGGCATGGTTTTGCAGGTTTGCCAGTTTAAATCTAGGTCGAGTAAATAAAAAAGAACTGCGGTCTCAATTTGCTGTTCAGCATGTGGAGGTGTTGTGTTGCCACAATACTGGAATTCCTAACTTTAAGAAAATACATTGAAAAATAAAAATATTTGATACAATGTTCAATGCCACCAGGAAAAATGGACACAATATTGAAGGCATTATATTTTAGATTTTTGTTAAAAGATAAACATTACAAGGCTTGTGTAATATGTGTAAAGCACAAAAACAGTTGCGTGTGTCAACCTGTGTTGGAGAGGACGGTAATAAAGTGCAGCTTGTACGATTTCAAATATTCTTAATCAATATTTTTCAATTAATCAGTCTCAGTAACATGAAAAAATATCTGCAACACTCAAAAGATATTTTTGATGAGGTATATAAACATCTTTCAACTGAAAACCACCTTATATACTTGCTGATCTTAATGCCATTTCTTCATTTTAATTAAGTTTAAATATTTCTGCTCTGTGTGTTTGCAGATTGTGAGCAAACTAAAGGAAGAGATCGGAGCCATGGAGAGAGAGCACAGTGAACTGCAGCAACACATCACCAGGACCGACTGGTGGTGTGAAAACCTGGGGCACTGGAGGGCTACTATTACTACTGCTGAGGTAAGGTTGTGTTTTTTTTCTTTGTTCACAAACAACAACCAGCTGATTCTACTCATGCTCGAGAATCAAGCCAATGTTAATTGTGTAGTCATTGAAACATTTGTGTGTAAAACCATCCATGCGTGTGTGTATTTCCCAGGCTACAGAGGAAGGTGGCGAGACAGTAGCTTCTTACAATGTGTGTGTTAGCCTGGTGGAAGGAGAGGAGATGACCAACAGTCGCTGGAGTGTCCAGAGGAAACTCACTGAGTTCCAGATGTTGCACCGCAAACTCACTGAGGTAACACCAAACACCACACCTAAACGTGGATGGACATGTTTTCTGTCTGAACATTAGTAAGCAGATATCACTGTGCTTCATGGTTAAACTGCATCACCATGAGTAGAAAAGGTGCTGTGAAGTTTCAGTTAATGTTCTATTTGTTATTACACAATATTTTATAATCCAGAATCAAGAAATCATATTGACATGTAATATGAAATACAGTTATGGGGTATATCTGTCATCAATCACCTGTCATTCTGTGTCTTTCTTTGTAAGTGTTTTCCATCACTGAAGAAACTCCAGTTACCATCCCTCAGTAAACTGCCCTTCAAATCCATCGACCAGAAATTCTTAGAAAAGAGCAAAACTCAACTCAATGCCTTTCTCCAGGTAAAAATGCAAACAGTACACCCTGTCAAGTTATGTTACACTTTTCTTGTGTCACTACTAACTTTACAAGAGTGCTTGATGCCTTTTCAAGTGTCAGCTATAAAAGTGAGACTCAATGATTCTTCTCCTCTTAGACTTAGTAATTCTTTTCAGACTTGCAAGCAAAACCATATAAAACCAACGTTAAGTAAAGCAGATGTTCAAAGATAGATATATGGTTAAGAATAGTTTGCTGTAATAGCGGCTAAATGTTAAAAATAAGTGATGTAAACATTTTTGAAAGATACTTTATTGAAAAAATGTTTGAAATTTGTCTGACAGGAATCTTGGGGAAAAACTACAACACCAGCTTTATGTTCAAACTGCCTCTGTCAAGTCTATGTTTAGGGATGCACTGATTTATTAGCTGAACCTTGGTAGTCACAAATAAGATGATATTCAAAAATAGCAGTAGCCAATGCTTATTCAATGTTACAATTCAATTTTGCACTGCACTGGCTCGTGGCATCCCTGCCATCAATTTGTAAGGCTAAGTACTGAAAATGTAATCATTCAGTAGGCAGTTGTATGGCAGGCTATAAAGACTTTTGAAGCAGTTGCTTATTAAAAAAAGTTATATTTTTCATGTGAAAGAAGAATTTATTAGAGGTTGTAAAATTGTGCTCTTTGTAAGACCATGTAATGAAGAGCTGAAGCTCTTCAAAACAGTTTAGTTATTGTGTCATAGTGATGTCTTTATTTCCCTGGCACAAAAGGGGGAATAAATTACAGCTACCATAAAATAAACAACAACAAACAAGAAAACAGCAGTGTGGCATTGGCTGTCAGCCAAATTGTTATTTTGCCTCCTTGTTTATGACGCCAGCTATATAATATGTTGATGATGACTTGAGCTGTGTGTGTTTGTAGCGCCTGTTGATAGATGAGCGATTGTGCCAGTCAGAGGCTCTCTATGCTTTCCTCAGCCCTTCCCCAGAGCACCTCAAGGTAACTCCTTTTTCAGACATGCATTTCAAATAACACAAGGCTATTAATACAGTACTGTCGTATTTCAAACATGTACAATCGAGAAAAACTTCTTCCCTCTGCTTTAAAGCTACCACCCTTGTTGTCACGTTGTAGCGCTAAATTTAGCTTTGTATTTGTCACAATGAATGGCTCCAAAAGACAAGCTTTATTTGTTCATTTAGGTCAGTTCTGGTAGTTAAAATTCCTTCCAGTAGATTTAAGGATTAAATGTACCTGCATGTAAAGCAGCAGCAAATGAAAACTGAAATACTGCGCTACTTTTAACTGAATGCACAATGGTTTGCTTCCATACAGTATACTGTATAGTGACAATGTCTTGTTCGATGTTTGAAGGTGATGTCAATCCAGAAGAAATCTTCTTTCTCGCTGGCCTCCTTCCTGGAGAGGCTACCTGGAGATTTCTTCTCCCATACTGAGGTACACATTCATTCACAATTGCTAAAGCAACAGTAAATGTGGACTGTATTAACACTTGAGCTAACTTGGATCCTCATCTGGATGGCCTGTGCGGTGTGTGTGACTGCTGTTTTATAGGAGGAGGCTGATGAAGACAGTGATTTGTCAGACTATGGTGATGAGACAGATGGGAAGAGAGATGCCCTGGCTGAACCCTGCTTCATGCTCATAGGAGAGATCTTTGAACTCAGAGGAAGTGAGTAGTATGCTGTTGTCTTTTTTAATCAATGTTGCATTGGCTAATTAGTAGCATTGGCCACGTTGTCTCTTTAAAATCATAATAGAAACAGAACAAATCTAACATAAAAGACATATGTAGAAACTAGAAATCTGAAGACATACCATTGTTTTTGTTTGAGGTTGTTAGCAAGTTTCTGTCATGAATTCTAACTGCATATGAGTGAATTTATCTGATCAGTTTCCTTTTACTTCACATCTGTCTGTCTGTCTCTCTAAGTGTTCAAGTGGGTGAGGAAGACTCTAATTGCACTAGTCCAGGTGACTTTTGGACGAACTATCAACAAGTAAGTTATAGCACGTTGGTATTTCAATTAACTATGCCTTTAGGAGCTTTTTAACAATTAACATTTAAAGGTGCAATATGGAATAATTTTAGATGAGAGTATGAGAAAATTAATTTATTATCCACAAAAGACAAGAAATAACTGCTATGACAGTATGTCAGAGTGTTTGTTTATTGTGTTGCAATGATAACTACGGAAGTTAGCATGCTAACCAGGGTAAACCCTGAAAACCTTCCCCTCCTGATGCCCCAAGGTCCCAGTGCAGGCTAACTGGAGTGTGGGGGTTACTCTGGTGATATGCTGCCCCCTATTTGTTTGGAGTATCAGTTCATCAGTTGGCCTAATTCTATGCAATCTATGGACTTCGTATTTGTTGTTGTGAAAGTGTTACTGCAGTTACAGTATGTAAGAGACCTCCTGGTATTGTTTTAGTAACAGATTTGAGACTGGATCCTGAGGAGCATGGTTATTAAGCTGTTCTACAGATTGTAACTGTACAATCACTCGTACTTGACTGTGTATTTTTCTCAGATCGGCTGTTAGGCTAACATCCTCCACTCTGCTTTATTGTAGACAGATCCGGGACACAGTAAACTGGATTTTCTGTGAACAGATGTTGGTGTGTTACATCAGTGTGTTCAGGGACACTTTCTGGCCCAATGGGAGGCTGGCACCACATGTCAAGGTCCGAACGGACAGCGAACGCCGTGAAACTAAGGAACGGGCTCAACAGAAACTACTTGACAACATCCCAGGTAAGAACTGAAACCCATAGAACAAAACCTGTACATCTTGTAAACACCTGAAATTCAAATCGTCTGATCTCTTAACTTTATTTCTGTCAGATGCACTAGTAAATCTAGTTGGCCAGCAAAATGCCCGCTATGGAATCATCAAGATCTTCAATGCCCTGCAGGAGACTAGTGCCAACAAACATCTTCTCTATGTAAGAATAATACACATCATGTCAAACAATATCTTTACCATTAAAAGCAATGTCATAGAATGAATGATGTCATATGCTATTATAGTCGTAAACCTCATCATTTTGCCTGTCTGTCTCTGCTAGGTATTGATGGAAATGTTACTCAAGGAAGTGTGCCCTGAACTCAGCGCGGAGGTGGACAGCAACTGAATACACACACATATCACTTAACACACACACAGTCTTTGTAGCTGACCAATCATAAACTGCCAAGCCAGACCAGGAGCTGGCCGTGTGGTCGAACCTCAGACAAAAAGCAGCAGTGTTGGTCAGAATTGAGACACATGCTTATTCTGTTGGTAGAACTTTGCTGTGAAATGATGAAAAGCTGGGCTGACACCAGAGTGATGTTTGGGGCTGATGTCTGACTTTGTTGTGGTACAGATCTAAATGTGTCTGTCTGACTGGGGAGAACACTACATGGAGTGTGACTTCTTCTTATTTAGGCAGCCATCTAACCAGACGCACCACATTCACCCAAGAACAAATTGTATTTTTGACATACAACCACGTCTGCAGTTTTCTTTCTTACTTTAATAGCACTGAAACATCCGATCTGTACCACACAAATGACATTAAATCATGGTGGTCTCTAGATTACAAGGCAGGGTAACAATAAGTGAAAGTAAATGTCTTGATTGTTTGGTGATCACTTTCACTTTAGAGCTGATAATCTAAAGACCTCAACTGAAAGCAGCAGAGGCGGTTAAAGTTCAGATTTGTCTCTAAAGGCAACGAGTGTGTGTCAGTGCCCAGGGACCTCTTAACATTCCTCCTACACACAACCTGAGCAACAACACTTGTGTTCTGTGATTCTTGTTAAGGCTTATAATTGTGCAATATAATGTCATGTAAAAGTCATTGTGATGATTTTATTTATGATTATTATTGATAGATTTTATTTTTACCAAAAATTGTTTAGAGAGCATTTATATAAGCAATAAATTGCAAACAAAAATTTGATGTGGTATTTTGATTTTTTCACTTTGGAACAAGATTTACCATAACTTGGCACTTGGTGATGTATGAGAACATTGTTAAAACAGGTTGTCGACTGAAGCTAAAATTCTGACTAGCAAAAAATCAAATCAATGTATTTGACCAGCATTCATTACACAAAAATATGAGTACAAATAGGGAGACAACTCCATTAAACTTACAAATATCATAAATATTATAAATATCACCTATGAGGTATTTTTCCAAATTCATGGGATGATGTTGGTGTTTAAATTACAATGATTTAAAACAAGTAGCCCACTGCTTGCTAATAGTGTTGTGCCCTACAGCTGTCTGAGGATAGAATGTGTCCACCCATGATCCAGATGTTTTAAAGTGCATCTGGGAGTGTTTTAGGCACCATTTCTATCTCCCAACAACAGATCAGTGTGCTTGCAAAAGGTCAAACGGTCTTTTTCCTTGGACATGAATGCAACATGTGTTCCCTGCAGGGTGGGTTGAGTCTCAAGGGGCAGTGGGTGTGAGCACTGCTGTTTTACCTCGGTAATTAAGCCATGCAGCACAGCTGAGCCAAGATCTGTCAAGCTACATAGACTACGTCGAAATAGGAAGCGGGGGTAATTTGCTTGCAAAATAAGAGCATGATACACATCAGATGGGAGTTAGGGGAGGGAAAATGGCTAATTGGGCCCAATCTGGACATTTTCACTTATGGGCGTACTCACTTTTGTTGCCAGCGGTTCAAACATTAATGGCTGTGTGTTGAGTTATTTTGAGGGGACAGCAAATATATACAAGCTGTACACTCACTATTTACATTATATCAAATTGTCATTTCTTTAGTGTTGTCCCATGAAAAGATATAATAAAATATTTGCAGAAATGTCAGGGGTGTACTCACCTTCGTGAGATAGTATATATACATTTAGATGTATAGATATTAAGTGCTCCTTTAGTAAGTGAAATAGATAAATGATGTGTTATGAACCCCAGAACCAAAACAGTTAATTAGATGTAGGGGGAAAATGAAAAACATTAAGTCTGTTCATAAAGGATATGAATTACCATAAATCAACACCTACAACAAATGAGAGAAGCTGATAAGTTGGCCAAAATTAACAACAAAAAAGAGACATAACATAAGATAAATAAAGCTGCAGAAACAGGACTACTGAGGGAAGGAAGCGGACATCAGGAGTAAAACTTTGGACTAATATAATGAGATATTAACTAGACGTTGGCAGAAGATCGTGTCCTGCTCTCTGACTGACACTTTCCAGCTGCAACACTTCCTGAGCATCAAAGCCAGCTGACTGTACAATCTGCCTCCACTGCACTGATATCATCACATCACAATAAATAAACATTTCTTATTGCAATGTGTCAATGGCTGAAGTTATTCTCTCCTGCTGTCACTGGTAAGGCAGCTCCTCAGATTCTCTGTTACTCATCAAACCATTAATTGTAGAAAAGTTCAAACAAAACACAACCAGTGTAATAATTCTAAATCTGTTTATAGTATTATTCTTATGCTGGGCAGCTATAACTGAGGTCCTGTAAGGAGAAGACATGGTTGTAAGAGTTGTCTCTATAGGTGTACATACCTCTACAGTCACCCCAGAATCGACTTCATGTAAGGCTTCAGCATTAGCTTCCAGTATTCTGTAATATTCTGAACGCCTCTTATTGGATTTATGTATAAACACTACTGACCAGAAACATTTTAACTTGCCTGAATTGATGAATACAGATAGCTCACCCATATTGTCATCAGACAAATATGACCACTGAACATTTAATCATTAAAAACCAAATCATTTTTTTGTTTGTTTATTTTTGGATAACAGTGATGAATCCTCATTTACAGTGGTCATACATGCCTGGATAGACGTAATGTTTTTCTGCCTTTAGTTTTGTTTAACTCGTGATAACTGAGATTAAATTATGCATATATAATGTCTGGGCTATTTTAACACAGAGACAAGCGGATCAATTGCTTCAGGTGTTGCAGAACTTCAAAACTAGCTGAGAGCTGAACAGCACGCCCGAGGAAACACATGGTGCACCTGGGTTTCTCAAGCGGGGTTTTATTTTGACAACTGAAACAGGAAGCAGTGCGACATTACGATCGACTTGCGGGTGATGCTGGACCCAAAAGAGACTAGGAAGGCGCCGCCAACATTTGCAATCTAGCAAACATTGCCTTATCCGGTAACGTCATATTCTCACGTCGCTCAATGGTATGTTTAACGACAGTAATACTGATAGCTATCTCAGAAAGCTAACGCTAGCTAGGCGGGAAACTAGTTAAGGTTGGTCATTAGCTAAGGTTAACGTTAGCTTTCTTAGTTTTTCTGTCGTTCTTATTGATTTACTTTGGGTCTGCCTTTCTTTCAGTTAAAGCTAACAACCTAGCTAATGTCAGCCAGAAGCTACGTTAAACTAACATTCAGTAGCCAACACAACGTGGTGAACCGACAACATTAGTCTTATGAATAGTATTTGTGTTGTTATGATAGCCGCTAAGCTAACACAGTTAAGCGGGTTAATGCTACCTCTATGGAAAGTGACGCTATCGTGCTCATTGTGGTTGCCTCTGACAACGGAAGTTAAAGAGACAGTAACGTTATCGACTCTCCCCTTAATCAATGTGTGTTGAGGCAACTTGATATAGTTAATATCAGGGGCAGAGTCCATTGATACGTAGCTAACATGGTTCTGAGACATGGCATTGACCACTGATGGATCAGGGTTTTTCAACAATTCAGCTGCATGTAACTACTAACTAGCCCACTGCTGTAACGTTAAACACAACTTTTAACGGTACCCATATCAGAATTGAAAGGCTCTAAATGGACTTTTGTTGTACTCATTAGCTCCACAGACAGTGAACCAATGGCTATATTGAACTTCGAAGTGCTTCACAACAGTACGAAACGGATGTGTGTTGTCTCTCCAGCCAGCAAGTGATGGACTTGATTGGCACTCATTAGACCTGCACTGTTTACTGAAATCACCAGCTGCTGTCTTTGGATGTGAACATTGTCAAAATAAATCTAATGTTATTATTAAACGTGAGGTCTTATGTGAAGCGAGTGTCAACAGGCTTTCATCCTGTCACACTTGTGCACGCAGTGTGGAGATGGATGATGAGCTGGAGAGGTTCATCAGGGAGCGCAAGGCAAGAGTGGCTGAAGATAAAGCCAGTTTAGAACAAGACCCACCATACATGGAAATGAAGGTAGGTTGGAAAGTTTGCTATTGGGTTTACTGGATCACAGTCAGGGCTCTGGATAAATAACTAGACCTACTTGTCTTATTCAGATTTATTTTGTTAAACTGTGATGCGTTTGAACTTTTCTTTAAACCCCCTACAATACATCCACTTTGTAATAAAATATGATAAAGTGCATAAAAGTAAATAAGGTATCACTGCTCCTTTTTTTAGTGTATGTTTGTTATTGGAAATATTAACTGGAATAACCCTTTTATACTGATCCAATTGTATCTATCTTAATGCGTGATGTCCCTCTTTTTTTGACTGACAGGCAAAACCCCACAGAGATTATGGGTCCACCGTTAAGGAGAACATCCCTCCCAACTCTATAGCACAGGAGAAAGGTGCAGTACCATACGTTGTGTTTTTCATTTAGATGATTCTCTTATAAATAACAAATACTTCTGAGTCAATCATTATAAATAATTCATACCATGTGAGCATTGTTTGTCAAGGTAGATGCTGTTTTTAAAGTGGCCGTTGTCTTGTTTTGGCATGAAACTCTTCACCTTTGTGACTCTTATTAAGAATTGATGGATGTGTGTTGTCAGAGGAGAGTTGCAGCGTGGGTCTGCCTCTTGGTGTAGAGTATGAGAGGAAGAAACAGAGGCTGCAGCACGAGCTCCGAATGGACTACAGGCGCTACATGGCTCAGGTGACTGTCACGGACTTATTGTAGCAGCTGTAGCAGACAAGCTTGAAGATCAGTTCAGACTTTGCACTGTAAATATTTGATGCTAGTTTTACATATAGGGTAGATTTAATTTCTTTGGAGGTCAGTTGAAAATATGTTGAACGTTTTAAGAGTAGTGTGTGTTGTTTGCAGTGTGATTACTGAAATGCAGACAAAAGCTGTGATCTGGGGCTAGATTTGCTGAAGTTGGCATATGTATATCTAGCTGACAGTGCTGGTCTGAGGCCACGAAATGCAGCAACCTTTTGTCATATTTTAGGCCACAGTTCATGTGTCCTTCGCAGCGCTCAGTATCCCTCGATCCATACAGTGTTTAAGTATCTGCCCCAACGTTTACAGTCTGGAAATGCTGGAATACTGACAGCCACATTTAATGTTACAGAAAAAACGCTTTGGAGAGCCTGGACCATTAATTCACCTTGATAACAGGAGATCTGTGAAGGTAAACATCTTTTTAAAATTCACATTGATGATGTCAGTTGATTTGAAATATGTCTTTAACTGGACATGTTAACAATGTTTTTTATAAAAATGCACTCAGTTGCTCAAGAAGGTAACTGTTTTATGAGCCACCTATTACTGAATGGCTTTTGGAAGGAATAATTGATATTGAAACCAAGCTCTCATGTATTCAACTGGTAAAGATTAAATCAAAAATACAAAGATGCAAATATTTTATTTCCTAAAACATGCTCAAAATAGAGCAGTGAATCTGTTGTGAACTTGTATCAAGTACCTCTATTTGGGGGCAATTAATTCAGGGGTTACTTCTTCACTTTCCAGTGGATACATGGAAAGATGGTGGTGTAGCACCACAATTGCAACAAATGTGTCATATAGTGAAAACACATTAGGAAGCAGGTAAGCTGAAATGGTTAGATAAAGGTAGATTAAAGTGATGAATGAATTATCACAATGGATTGCTCACAGAACTGGATAAACAGTTGAAACCGTTGGCTAAAAGTAAAGGATGGATAGTTGCAAATAGTTAAAGCGGTTAGTTAAAAGTAACACATACTTTTAGCTGCCAGCATCAGCTATGTAAGGGATAAATAGTTGAAATAGCAAGCTTCTGCCCTTCCAAGTGGTAGCATTACAAATGTGACCCCCTTTTTTACCTCTTAAGTAGTACTTGAGATCATCAGACATAATTGTGTGGTCTTACAAAAACTTGATCAAATAAAATGACTTGTAGTTTGGATTGAAACCAACTTGGAATTAATGCCTTGAATGGACCATGTAGACATGATGATAGCTTCGCACACTGTTTTTTCTAAACAAATATTGCCTCTTACGCTCATGTTTCCTTTAGCAACACCTGCTTGAAGACCACACGGGTGTTCTTCCCCGACAGCGAGCCGCCTCACGGAGAGATGCAGCCACTCTAACAGAGGACAGTAGGGGGTTGCGCAGGGCTTTGCGCCTGGCAGATGTTAAGACCCTGTGCCCTGAGGAGGACGAGGGGCCTTCTTCAGTACTTCCCAGGCTTTGTGACAAGCTGGGGAGGCCAGTGGACCAAGAGTCAGAGGAGGAGGAGTACTTCAAGGAGGAGCTGGAGCTGATGGAAGGCAGAAGACACAGACACACAGGGGTTGATGCCAGTTACGAGAAGAGACAATCCAATAGGTCTCTCAGGTACCTGAGAGAAATTGTCAGTTGGTTTGTTCATGCATTTGTTACAAGCATGTTTTAAAATTGCTGACTTTGGAAATCTTTTTTTCCCAGAGAGAAGAGGGAGAATCTAGTGGGTGTTGCCAGAGAAGGCTGGAGATCACGAGCACTGACCAAGACTGAAGATGCTGAGTTTGCCACTGGTCTCGTAATAGGTTAAAGAACATTTTATCTTTTGCAACTGAACAATTTATTTTAAAAATCAAAGGTCCAACATTTAACATTTAACATACCAGAACTAAAATCTACTACAAAGAGATGATGGTCTCTTTGTGTCCCATCTTTTCAGGAGCAGCTGATACGGAAGATGCCTTACAGAGGAGGAAGGAGCGCTACAGACAGGAGCTGCAGGAACAAATTGCTGAACAGCACAGGAACAAGAAGAAGTATGTTATCAGTGCCCCTTATGTTCCGTATGCACAATGTAACCCTGAACCTCTGCTTTCTAACTCTTTGAACATCCCTGTGAATTTTCGTGTCATGCCTTGTGTGTGTAACTCTGTAAAACAACTGTATTTGTGTGGTTTTTGTTGCAGGGAGAAAGATTTGGAGCTTAAAGTTGCTGCGACGGGGGCAAATGATCCTGAGAAACAGGTTAGCTGGCCACTGCAAACCAAGCCTCAAGAAAATAGTTAATTATCTTTTCTTTTAAGGCCACAGTGGGTCAATAGAAATCCTCAAATTCACTTAATATTACAGCCACATTTGTAGAGGGTATATTTGTTCATCTTTCAATACTGTCTCTGTCACCACCAACCAGCCGGACCGAATCAGACAGTTTGGACTGAGCAGGAGGAAAGATTATCGGGTTTTGGAGCCGCCAGCAACGGTAGAGGGCGCAACGTCATCCAGAGGGCTCGCTAATAATGAGAAGATGGGTGTTAGAGACAGGGAGATGCCTCCTCCTGAGCAGCCCCACGTAGCCTTCCAGTCACCTGTGCTTGAGTACAGCTCTGCACTGGGAGAAGGAGGTGGCCTGTCTCCCAACAGCCAGCCTGCTGCACCCTCGTTTCCTAGAGCCATGGACGCACCCAGGTATCCCCAGGTTTCAGCTGTGTTGCAACTTTGATATGGCTGTAAATATGGAACAGCAAAAGTAATGAATATCTTATATTAGTAATGTGGGATTGCATGTATCATTTCCTGTGTGTCTCTTGTGAGTGTGAAGACAATTTGGACTGAGCATGGGAATGACAGATCCTGCCGCAAAAAAATGGAAAATACCCACCATAGTGTTTCATTGAAGGTTTCTATAACTTAATTGATTATTTGATATGCGTCTTTGTTTCTTCAGGATCCCCATGTTCACTCCCCATCCTCCTCCTTCTCTCAGTGAAGCCTACAGGAGCCCGTATGGAGAACCTCATCACTACTACGGCACCAGAAACCTGCTTGACCCAAACATGGCCTACTGTGAGCACTGGCCTCCTCTGTTGATTAGGAGCAGATATTCTACATTCAGCATTGTCATCATAACTTTAACATGTTTTTTTTTTTTTCGCTGACCAGATGGTCACTTGCCTGTTCCTGGTGCTGGCCCTCCCCTGTCCTACTGGAATGTACCACCAGGGGGAGCTGTGCCCAGCCAGTTTGGTAACCACAGCCCTCACAGCCAGCACAGTGGAGGCAGCTTCCCTGAGCCTCCAATACAGTAAATATCTCTTTCATTTGTATAACTTGACTTGAAAAACAGGGTTAGAATTATCAACTAAGTGTAGTGAAAATAAGTTGTTAAACCTTTAGTAAATTGTAAATTCTGACGTAACAGCAACAGGCCGGCTAAAACATCAATATGAGAGTTGACTAATAAAATAAAAATTGGCATTTTAGTGAGAGAGATGTGTTCACAGTAGAGGACAACGAGAACTGAACTGAACTGAAACGTGTGATTCTGCAACTCTTCTGACAGGCCCAGCAATGTGGCTGCAGACTTGCAAGTCAGAGGTTTTCCTCCAGAGAGATCCAGACCAGCCAGGGACAGGTCAATGAGCTACAGGGACGCTTTGAAACAACAGGTAGGTTAAACAAATGTTTAAATCTTCATTTAGAAGGACTGTGTTATCCAAGATTTACCCAACAGATGAGCATTGTTACTGCCATCATCACCATCTATTGATTTACTCAAAAATACAAGAAACTCTACTGATGATTTTTATTGTCTAATGAGTACATTCGAATAACATACCATACCATAACAAGTATAAGGCTTAATTATTGCATTAATTCAAATAAACTTTTAAGGTAAAAGCACAGCTAAAGCTTGATGAATTTGAATAAATGACTGCATCAAAGCAGAGGGAGCCAGATATGGACCATTCTTGAGTGTTTGTTGTTGTCTATGTTTAAAGCTAACGGAAACATAGACAACCCATACATTTAAAGAACAAACTTGTAAAGGGTTTGTACATTATTGTTTTGTTGAAACCTTTATCAGTAACGATTATTGGACGCAACATTTTTAGAGAGTAAACAATAAAGTAGTTGCCTCTAATTTTAATCAGTGATTGCATCCCAGTCTGTGGTATGTTGGCAGGAAGCTTCCAGGAGAGACAGCAGCGAGCTTAACAGCAAGGTAAAAGTGATCTAGTCAAGACCCAATCATGTAGTATAAGTTACCACAGTAGTAGTGTTTGTGAGCGCTCCCCCCAGTCAGGTGTACCCTTATACCCCAGTATGACCTCAGTCCCACCCCAGTGCTACATCTTATTCCTCTAGATGTTCTGCGATACTGACGCCACAAAACTCCTGTCTACTGCTTCCCTTAGCTTTCATTTTGTGCCACATGATCAAAATGACCTCACACCAAGTTCAAACAATGTTCTTTGATTGTTTGTCAAGTTGATGTTTGAATTGTATTCTGTCTCTGGTTTTCAGGATGTCACTGGGGTGACAATATTATTGGGTTTCACAACACTTGAGCGATTATCATGCATCATACCTTTGCCAATATCATATTTTTTGTATGACCTCTATTATAGAGTTTAAGGTACCAGTTTCTGTTCCATATTCAGGAAATGTAATACCTTTGTAATACCGTTTTTAAATTTTGTATTTTACTTGTGGGATATTTTCAGTAAGTTTTAGAATAGATTTTGCTACTACATGCTTTTGACCAGATGTGATAATAAGTTGAACTAAAATGTAAAAATGAAATCTCAAAATTCACCTATTAACAGTAGTTTTGGCACCATAATTGTTCCATATCCCTGAAATTGTTTTTGTAGGTTTTGTGTCTTACAAGGGACAACAATTGCTCTAAAATGTAATGTGGTTTAGTAATTTGGTTCACTATATATCATAAATGTAATACAGTTTGATTGCAAAGGCTTACTGAGTGCATCATCATTTAGATTATTGAACCAATGGAAACCATAGAGAATGATATGATTTAGGGTTAGTATTCTGATCATCCACAATTAAACATTTCATTAATTTGTGAAACAAATGTTAAACAATTTCTTGTTTCAGCATCGTAAATGTGAAGATTTGCTGCCATTTGTGATGAATAAAGAATATTTGGGGTTTGCACTGTTAGTTGAACAAAAGAGTTTGAAGATGTCACTTTTGGCTCAGGGAAATTATCATGCACATTTTTCATAATTCTTTGACATTTCTTGGACTAAATGATTGTTTGATTAATCATGACGACAATCTGCATATTTACTGATAATTGAGAAATAAGGATTGTTTGCAGTCCTGATAATATTTGAGTATTGCGATATTAATGAAAATACTTCTGACATAGATCCACGAGCAACAGGAGCGGAGGCTGCTGGAGAGGGAGGAGACGGAGCGTTACGAGGCCCAACTAGAGGCTGACATGAAGAACCACCAGCCCTGGGGTCGAGGCGGAGGAGGAGCCCCGCTCAGGGACAGCACTGGAAATCTTATCGGTAGTGTCTTTTTACATAATACACATTGCTTATACGAGGACTTTTTATGATTCTTACCTATTGTTCCTGTTGCCCAGCTGACCTCAACCAGATGCACAAGCTGAACGAGGAGGCCTACAGCAACCCGGAGCAGTGGCAAAGGAGAGCCACGGCCGCCATGACGGCACGCCGGGCAGAGCTCCCTGACCCCAATGAGAGGGTCTCTGGTACTGTAGCAGAGTGCAGTATCCATGACAGTATTGACAGTCTCTCTGGTAGTATAAACATCTTTATTTCCAATGCATTTAGCTGTGATTTTGCAATTACACAATTCTGGGAAAGAGCAAGAAGAAAAAGAAAACAGACGGGATTAAGATGAGATTATTTCAGGGTGCAGAAAATGTTGTCCAGACGGTCGTGTGGGTGGAGCTTTAGCAATATTAGAATATTTAGATGGTAATTTAAAGACAACAATAAAAAAAAAATAACGCTAGCCACACATAATTAGAAAAGAGCTGTGCTGCATCTTCTAATCAGATGCCATGGTCCAACTCGCAAGTATAATTTCTTCCTGTTTGCTTTATAGGTTTCACACATGTCCACACTCCCCAGTTTGCCAGAGGCAATGTGTTTGCAAACCCGCCCACACAGCAACATCTCCAGGAGCAGGACAAGTACAAAGCTTACCTCAAACAGCAGGTATTGCTTCAAACAGCTGGTGGTACTTCTGCTGGTTGTGTTTTATAGTTGGCTGTCTTATCATCAAGCTGGTCTCTAGAAATGTAGCCATCTGCTTGTAGAATAGTCCAAGTGATCATGAGGTTTCAGGGCTGTGTTAATGAGTTTCATGTTGTCACATTCGCATGGGTTTGATTACAGATAGAGGAGAAAATGCGAAAAAAAGCAGAGGAGAGGGAACGCACAAGACTGGAGGAGGAGAAAGAGGAGAAGAGGCTGGCGGAGCAAAGGGCTCGCATCCAAAGGGAGTATGAGGAAGAACAAGAGAGGAAGAAACGGAAGGAAATGGAGGTGAGGAGCTAAAAAAACAAAGTCACGGGCAGGGTGTTGTACTTGTTTTTTTAAAAACTAATGTTGAACAAGAAGTTACGATCCACTCTCTCAATTATTTATCCTTTGCCCCCATCTTCTTCTCTCACCTCGCTGATCTGTTGCTGACTGGCTCTCAATCCTCTCCATCGCTCAGCAAAAAGCCAAGAATGAAGAGCTGATTCATCTGGCTGAACAGAGGAAGAAGGAAGCAGAGAGGAAGAAGAAGGAAGCGGAAGAGAAGGAAGCCGCAGTACTGAGGAGACAGTATGAGAGGGAGAGGCAGGCTCAGGTGGTCGAGGTCAGTTAACTGAAGGCTCCACATCATTTGGTAACTCCATCACACTGCGATGTAGTGACATGTAAAGCTACAACAGCTATAGAAGTAGAAGTTTTGTCCCCAAATCATTTAGCATATCATGTTTTAATGTGAATCTCTCACCAAAATGCAACCTAGGCTTTTTTTGTGAATGAAAGCATAATTGCAATGAAAGAGGCAATTTTAAGATTTACTGAATGTTTGTTTTCGGGGCAAACTCATTTTCAATGGGAGTGCTATGGGCACTTTTACAATAGCATCAAAATTGCTATTTTTAAAATGTGAGCAGCATACAAACATTAATAAGTGCTTTATAACACACTATAACACAATTGCAAGCATACATATATATTATTGTATTTGTCATTAAGTCCTTATCGCTATATTAAAATGGTTTATACACCATCTATTTTATTTGTATGCTGCATACAAAATAAGGGGGTTAAAGTGTTACTTGTTTGAAATAAAAACCACCAGACTGTCTTCTGGGACATCACCTTTCTAACATCTGTAGCCTCTCTTAGTGTTTCTCTTTGGTCGTCTTTGGTCACACCAAAAGACAGACACGCAGTGGGCGACAAGTATCAAGTTGAATTTGATTTAACCACAGTTTCTGTAACAATTATGCAGTGAATGGGTGGTTGTCTGCTCTCAGGTCTGCAGGGAGCCCTCGCCTCCGATCCCCACTCTGCAGAAGAAACATGGGCCACACCCGTTCACCCCCAGACCCCCCACTGTTGACAGCCAGCATTCTACCACTGCCCCCCTGTCTGTGAGTCTCACACACACAATTGACATAAACACTAAACAATGATAACATTGTATAAAATGTATGCTCCAAGCAGCTAGTACTTCTAATAAATTAAATAAAGTTTTGTAATGTGTTCCTTCCTCTGTGTAATTTTGTTTCCATGACGTTTTATTTCTGTTTCTGTTTTTCAGGAGCGTTCTCTGTCTGGTCTCCAGTCCCCTCCTGTCCCTGCTTGCAGGAATCAACTCCGAGCTGCAGGTACTGTACTGTACACAAAAGTGTGTGTTAGCAAAGAAGTTAGTGTCTTCATGTTTAGTTCACTCATGGACAGTGTTTCAATGCTTAGATGTTTCACCAGGCAGCCCAACTCATTCCACACTTCCTATACGCAATGCTTCACATCTGTAATTAGGATGATTATCTTGTAGCTGAAGCTTAGCAGTGAGAATAAGTATTGCAGTGGAGGAAACACTTTATCAGATGTAGTCTGTGTGTGTTTGTTTTCAGGTGACCAGCGCGATGTCTTCAGTGAGCTGTCAGCATTGCGTCGGCATCTCCGTAGCGAACAGAAACGTCTGGAGGGTCATCTGCAGCAGGATGACTGGGAGGACTTGGACTCTCCTCTGAGTGACAGGTACATGCATCGCTCTCATGGAAGCCTTATCAATTAGCACACAGCGTGTGGTGGACATATTTAGACATGTAAAGGTTAATTACCCACCACATGCATCCAGCTACAGGGATATGTACTGGTTACCTGTACAGTTGCTTTATATTTAAGACAGACAGACTGTAGAGTAACTAAGTCATCAGTAGCTAATTCATTAATAATGTAAAATCTAATCCAGGTAAAATATTAATGGATCCTTATATTGAGTCTGTAATGCGATTGGAAAACGTTCTCATTCAATATGTATAAACTCTATTCAATATGTATTTGCTTATTCAATTTGTCATTCCCTGATTCTAAGGAGATTTATTAAGTTTATTAAGTAAATGTTACAGTAAGATAAATGGATAATTGCCTGTGGGTAATGTTACTTTGAACCATTGCTCAAAAACGCAGAAGTTTTCTGCAACCACTAACACAGTGTTTCAAGACGGAGCCACAGCAACGCTTAAATCTTTATACGTCATCTCAAAAACTCAGACCTGTCAACCTGCATACATTTTATGTAGCAGGTACGCTGGTCTGTTCTGTCACTCTAAAATATGCAAAAACTTTGTAACACCTTTTGAATTTGACTAGTTGTGCAGCAGTGTCCAAGTCTAATAGCTAGACACATCAGCAGTACGCCAGTTAGACACAGTCAGTATGTGAAAAACCAAGAGGAAGAGTTTGATCAACATATGTTTGGATTCGAGTCAGGAGGGGAAGATGATGGATCTACATTTCTAATGCTTTGGTGTTGGAAAGGTGGATTACCAGTGTTGTTACCACCACAACCTATGAAGATTGGTGAAGGTTGTTGCTGTTTTTGAACCAATGGAAAATGACCTGATGAGCATAGTATATAGCATAGTAGTATAGCATATATCTTGAAAATATATACATACATACATACATACATACATACATACATACACACATACATACATACATACATACATACATACATACATACATACATACATACATACATAATCCTGTCCTGAATATGTTCTTTTTAAAATCAAGTGTTTTTAAAATGCATTTATTTATTGATGAAAATAAATCAATAAGATTTTTGGCAGCATGCACAGGAAAATATTTTTGGAATTGGGATGTAGTCCAAAACTTTCTTCAAGGTTGGCAGGTCTGAAAACTTAATCAGATCATGAACTCACAGCCAGCCAGCTCATCTGTCTGAGTCTCTGTGGTCTCCTGATAAAATTATGCATGCATGCGTGCTGCAGCTCCAGTGATGGGTAGTGCAGCTGGTTGCCAGATCATTAAGATGGGTATTACCCTTTCACACTTGATCAAGGTAACACACCCTTGGCAGAAGACAAACAAACCTGGAAACTCTGCATAAAAGTGTTGGAAGTGTTTAAAGTAATGAGTAACTGGTTGACATAAATGATGATATCGATGAAGGAGTACTTGAGTCAGTCTGCCAGGGTTGTGGAGGCATGGCTACCTAAAAGTTTGTGAGCCACCGTTTATCCCATATGTGTCAAACTGATCCAGTAAAGGGCCATGTGGCTGCAAGTTTTCATTCCAACAAAGCAAGAACACACCTGATTTGGATCAGCCAACCAAGCAAGAACACAACTGATTTGGATCAGGTGTGTTCTTGCTTGGTTGGAATGAAAACCTGCAGCCACATGGCCCTTTACTGGATCAGTTTGACACCACTGGTTTATCCCATCACACATCTCTCATTTGTGTGTGTTCTCATCTTCATTCGTCTAGACATCGGGAGCGCCCACGGGTGGACGTGTTTGATATGGCCAGGCTGCGGCTGCAGGCTCCAGTCCGAAGGCCCAACTCCAGAAACATGGAGCCCAGAAACCTGCTGCGGATCCACGACTCCCTTCAGCTCAAATACACAGGTAGAACACAAGTCTGGTGGTCTTCATTTCACTCTATTCCAGACCAACCTTATATGCTGTGACTGGTTTGTATGTTTGTGAATCAGATGGTGAGTCCAGGCTGGGCTTCAGTGAAGTTCCTAAGCTTGAAGAAGTGGGTGTGGCCAGTAGCAGGAGGAGGCGGGACTACGGGGATCCATATCAGCAGTTCAGCAGCCAGAGGTCTACAGCCCAGGATGGTTAGAGCTCACTGCACCTTTTGGAGTCATATTTATTCTCTTGCAGTAGTTTCAGTCAGATTTATATGTGATAATCACCATTAATCGCATTTTTATATGCAAAATCCAATAATTTACGCATTTACACTATTTCTCTCTTGCATGCACTCAGACAGGATAGTCAGAAATATGATGTAAAACTCACCTGCAAGGCTCCAGTAGCGTTTCCGACCCCTGCAGTTTGTCCATTTCAGCTATAGTTGGCATGACAATCTTGGTGTTTGTGGTGAGGATGTCCCTCAGTTGCTGTTCGTTTTTGTGAATGCTTTTTATCATGCCCAGAATTGAATTCCACCTGGTTGGAACGAGTTGCTTGCATAAGCAACTCTTTCTGTCCATGTTCAACTTGTTGTTGCTCTAATTCTGCTGCACTTGCTGGACTGTGTTTAAAGTGCCCCACAACTTTTCTGCACTTGGCCAGGACATTGTCAGATACACTGTTATGCAGAGATACTGTGACAGAATGCTGGAGACTGTGTGCAAAACAGGGGACATGATTAAAAGGCAGTTGTCTCGCAGCAGCTGGTACTATATGTTTTGCATTTAGGTGATATTTTAGACTGGAAGTACTCCGGTGATATGAAAATTCAACTTGGCAGTGGTTACAAATTACTTTGGTTCGACTCCGCCGTCTGGAAGAACTTTAAAATGAAAATGGCTATGTAAAAGTTCTGTACCGTTCTCCATGTTTGTTTATCCGCCAATTCTTTTCTTTTCCGGTTCCGCAGCAGTCAGCAACAGATTTTTACAAAATAAAAACCTGTGAGCAACAGACTTTTCCAATAATAATAGAAATAATAAAACCTGCGCTAATGCGTAACAAAGTAACTGTCGGTGTTAATTAATTAATGAGTTAATGCGACAATAACGAGTTAACTTGCCCAGCCCTGGATAGAACTTTTAATCTGTGCACTTACATTATGTTGGTTTGACAAATCTATTTGAATTTCCATTTCCATGATTTACACCTGCGTTAACTTGTTTGTTTTTTTACCTATAAATACATATAAAATTGCATCCTTGTGTTGCAGATTATTTTGACCTGTCCCCACCACAGCAAAATGATTATCTGGTGAGTCGAGAATAAATAATGTTTCAGTGAAGAAAATCCCACCTAGTTAGGATAAACTGTTACAATGAACTTCTAACTATTTTAAGTTGTTGTGTTTATGTTGCAGAGGAGTGTAATGGGAGGATCTGCAAGAGGATCCCTGCTGGAGTCAGAGAGTGCTTTCATCGGTAAGACCGCCATGATGCGGATATTTTAATGATGACAACTTGAGCCTCGTTACGAGAATCAGGATGTGAATCATTTATCTGTGTTGATTTAGGCAGCTGTTATAGATTAAGTCTTACTCTTGAGATGAAAATGCTCATTATTTTTAGTCACATTTTAGTCATTTGTTTCCTTCATAGTTTAAACTGATGCATTTAGGTTAATAAGCCTCTACATCTTCAACTAAAACAAATGGTCAATTAGTATTCCTACCTGGACTTAGAGCTCAGAAATCACACTCAGACATCTTCCACATAAATTGCTGTGTATTCTGTGTTTAACTATGGTGATTGCAATACCATGTTCAGGGCTTGCAGTGTCTGCTAAGGGCAATTAATACTGAAAAATAATTGTTTTCATAACAGTAGCAACACATGATTTGCATTTACACATTAGGAAGTATGTCTTAAGACACAACGTGGTTTTTCCCCTAATATTCCAGGATAAAGCATGTCAAAGCATGTCACTAAATATAAAGGTTTAGCTATCCCTGATGTCAAGCCTCGCATGTTTCCCTCACAAGCTTTAAAGCTAGCAAACTGATGTTACCAGTCTAGTCTTGAAGCCAGGCGTAATTCATTAATTTTATTTGGCTACCGCAAACTGAAAACTTATTTTGTGTAATGTAAGCAAATTTATATGCTTACTTAACTTTGGGACTTAAAGTTAGCTAACTCCATGTGGTTTCAGTAGCAGGGTGGTATGACCTCAACTCTCTCTTCAGATTAATTGTGTTCTTCCCACTTAATCTGTAGGCACAGGTCTTCTCTCAGTCTCCCTTAATATCACTGCATTGTGTTTTCCTTTTTGCTTGATTATGATTAAAGAATGTCCATAGATCTGTTTTTGTTTTTCTTCAGTAACCCTCTTTGTTGATGCCATCATGTCATCACTAACTTGCTGTCACTCGATGGCAGGGATGTATTGTGCATTTTGACGACAGGACTGGACACACAATTGTGGGAAAATCTCCTGCAGTTTTTGAATATCAGCCACCAACATCAAAATTATGGTCTCGTTAATGAAAGCAAAATGCACATTTCATCATAGTTCTTATTGTGAAGGATCTATTTTAATCTTATTTTGGTGTCTCGTCTTAGTCATGGGGAAAATATGTTGTGGCCGAATATTTTTCGTCATATCTTTGATTAATGGAATTTAACGCTGCGTCATTTTCTGTCATGCATCATCGAGGCGTCGACATTTGACAACGATTTGCAGCTGGGGAACTCTCGAGTTTACACAGCACACAACCATCCATACCTGTTGGAGCTACTACAGCACCGTGCATCCTCTCCAAGTTTGTGCACCGAAGTTGAGATGCCTGAGGCTAATTTTGGGTTTGTGTCTGTGTGCTGTGTTGAGACCCCCTAGGTAATACCTCTCCAGTGCCACGTACCCCCGAACATGACAAGGCCCCTCTGCTGTCAGCCAGGGAGAGGAGGAGGTTGACCAAACATTCACAGCGTCCCCAGGTACTCTCACCATGCAGGTTTCTGATGTTTGTGTTGTGGTGGAGATCAAACAACAACCGTGTGTCCTGAGAGCTCAAACACTTCAGTTTTAATTGCTTTCTAATCACAAAGTCCTCTGGTTGGTTTAGGACGGAGCAGCTTCCAGCCAGTCCTTTGGCCAGCACGATGACTACACAGGTATGGGTGACCGGAGGAGCCAGAACAGGACAGGTCATCTGATGGCTCTCAGTCGTCGTGGCAACACAGCTGGTACGACTTGATGGATTCAGTTCTGCTGTTTGCTATATTTTATGTAATTGTGTCATGTTTTCATTTGGCAAATGCAAAGCAGTTTTTTTTTTCATGGATGTCTGAATTGAAATAGCAGCATCGGGCTTAGAGGCTTTAATGTGTTTCCAAAGCCCAGTGGTCATTAAATTAAGCCAATATTCAAACAGCCATAGAAACTGTTGATTCTAGTTGGATGAAAAAAAACATCAAAATGTTCCTGCAGGAAATATTAATATTGTAATAACAGTGAGTTCTGTAGCAGAAAAGTTGGGTATCCAAGTTTGGTCTTAAACTCTCTTAATGTTAATCTAGTCGCTCTGTCTCCCTGCTCTTCCAGGACCATTGGACCTATCTGACGATGAGGAAGACTCCCCTCCTTGCTTTTCTCTTCACAGTACTGACCATCAAAGCTCTGTAGAAACTGTCTCCACGGATCCCTGGATGCGGCCCGGGACATCGGACACACTAAAATGTTTAGGCCGACCATCAAGGAGAGAGCGGTTGAAAACGTAGTACCATGTCCCCCGAGAACAGGAGGCATCTTCCTCTTTTAACAGCCAGCCTTAACCCAGATACCCTTCTATCTTTGAATCATGAGACTGTGGTTGGTTTTCACTCCTGTCTTTCCTGACAGATGAATATGTGAAGACGAATGTCTGAATAATAATTATGTAGGTGTGTACTGTACATTAAATTATTGTTTACATCAGAGAACCTCAGTATGTGAGCACAATGACAACTTGTGCTTTATTTGAAAAGCATTTACTATTTTATTAAAGACTAACTTATGTTTTAAATAAATTATTTTAAATACACAAACTGTGTATTTTTGTAATTGTTTGCATCCTTTAACAGGATATCACAGCTTCACAGCTGTAAATCAGAAGGTCTCCAACACAATATACTGAAGATCTGACGTAGAACTCCATCTGCAGGAAGTCTCTCATACTGTTGTCATTTTTGAGACGTTAGCGTGCGCGGTGTTGCCATTCAGCTCAAAGTATCGCTGTGTCAGAGTACACCCTCACAGCTGGTTGGGTGGCTGTAGAATCTTAATATGGCTTTAGATATTTCATTCACATGAGTTTTTCAGTTACTGGGGCTTCCTGCTGTTAAATACTCTCATATCCAAATGAAATCTTGCACAAAATCTTGCTGGTCTCCGAGCAGTCGGTACATTATTCACTGTCTGCAGAGCGGCTCTAGGATTAGTCTCTAAATCACAGCCTGAATAATGCCTTCTCTCTGCTGTTTGGTGAAAGCAGCGACTCACACATATTAAAACTAAGCTGTTAGATTTATTGAGAGAATATAGAGGAAACCATTTTAAAGCTGGATTTTGCCTCTGCCTAGGGAGACCGCGGGAGCCCGCCGTCTCCATCATCCACCAAACCTGAACAAGTGAAAACCAAAAAAATGAAGGGCTGCAGAGCCTGTGGTTGTTGGTTTATCATTTGTCCTCGGGGTTTGATTTTCTGACAACACACTACATGAAAGGAGGGGCTGTTTACAATCAGATTTCTCCCACTAGTGAAGCAATACAGCACAACAAGCGAGGCCGCGAGCGAACTGAAACAATGGCACAAACCCAAGACATGGATTACCGCCTTTAAGAGAGAATGTTTCGATCATCTGCGCACCAGATCCCGTCCAAAATCTCTACCGAGACAGCAAATAACAAGTATGACGACTATACAGTCGAGTGACTGGGTTTGGATTTGATGCAGTGATGGCACAGACTGAAGTGTTTGCTGTGCTTAATGAGGCTTTAGAGCTTTGTAGTGGTTGAGCTAGCGGCTGACAACAGTCCTCACGAATAAAACATTTTTCACAGTGCTCAGAGGGAGGTCAACACGTGGAATGTGCATTGTACAATGTGCAAAAAACATGGATGACAGAAGGTCAGAGGTCGTGGTTGTTGCGTCCTGAAAAGAGAGAATACTTGCACGCTTGATTACACACACACACACGTTTTTCACCAATCGTTCCTCATTCTCCTTCCATCGTCTTTGTCCCTCTCAGTACCAGTCGCCCTGTTCTCTGTATCGTTCATGCTCTCTCGCTTGCGCGCACACACACACACTTTCGCACTCTCTCCTCCCTGCCTGGATGAGCACTGTCGCTCGCTCTCTCCCCCTCTGTCTGTATGAGTGATGACCTTCTCCAGCATTGGATAGGAAGGAGGATAGAAGCCATCTAAACTCTGCTACGCCCCCATTACTCAACCAGACATCCCAGTGTCAATATACCTCCACACACACACACCACACACACACACATACACTGCATCCCACTCAGCTTTACACTGACTCAGGAAGGCCACAGCAGCATAACGTGGCTAGCAACTTCATCCAAAAATTGATTGTCCAGGCAAAAGCCTCCCTCCCCCCTCTTGAATTTATTGCTCCAAACTAATTTTATGGTCTTTAACTTTTCAGCAGCTGAACCCAAAACACGAGAGGGGAGCAGGAAGCGTTCGCTGCTCTAAGCAGGAGCCACGCTAAGCTCCCACTTCTCCTTTATAACGCGAAAAGGCATCTAAAAATGTCAGCTTGCACCAACTGTTAGATTTCAAGACCAGTTAGCCTGTTGACTGGTGTACAAATCAGCATGTGAACAAAGACACATAATGCCAGCTGCACCAATTCTGATCAGTTCAAAAAAAAAAGAAAAAAAGTCTCCAACTACACTAATTTGCTAAAGTGCATTACTTTGTAAAAACAGGTTTGCTAATGGAATCCTGTATTTTCAGCCACTTACTGTCAGAGCAGAGGAACAACCTTTAAACACAACACTGGCATTCTATTAATTTAAATAGCCTCTAGAAAATGTTTAAAAATGTGTTCAGAGAGCACACTTTTCCTCATACTGTTCACTGCTGCAGCACCTCTGTTCAGCCCTCTACCCGAATGCTTCATTTCAGCGCCTGTCTCTTAAGTCCCGCCTCCCGAAAAAGCCCATTCGGTTCTGATTGGTCAGCTCTCACAGGCAGAGGTGGACCATCTTGTTTCAGAAATCAGACATGGTTCGTGAGTACAGGCTGTGCCCATCTTACATTTTAGTTCTACCTGGGAATGTGTCTACAGTAAATATTCCACTCACTTGCCGAATACATAAAAACTTAGTCTACAAACACACCCTACTCCCTTTCTGTGGGTGATGACATCGTTGTGAGATGTCAGACAACTGCCTCCTGATGAAGTCGGGCTGACGGATGTCCTTGAGTGTACAAGTAGGAATTCCGGCTACAAGTAGCATTCGATTGTACTTCTTTCGAGTAGAGTTGTCTGTAAATCAGTGTTAGAATGGGTCATAGAGAGCTCCATGACTTTAAATGCGGAGCTGTCATAGAATGCCACCTTTTCCTTGAGTCACGTCATTAAGATCTCTACTAAATCTGGCCTATTCAACTGCAGGTGCTTTTATTGTGAAGTGGAGGCACTGAGGAGCAACTGTAGCTCAGCGTGCCAACTCATAGAGCCGGGCGAGTGAATGCTGAAGCACGTAACGCGGAAAAGTCACCTATCATCTGTTGCACCCCTCAATTCCAAGCTGTTCTAAAAGCAACACCAGCACACAAACTGTGCAGGAGGAAACGGTTTTCTGTGGCCAAGCAGCCGCAAGCAAGCGCCACATCACCGTGCACAGTGACAAGTATATAGATCTGTATTTCCCCATTGGACACCCGTGGGAGGAACTGTAACATCGATTGGTAGAAGGCCTCTTTCCTCCGACACTACTGCCTGACCTCATGAGTGCTCCTTTAACACAAATTCCCACAGACAAACTACCAGATCTTGTGGAAAGCCTTTTCCTGAAGAGCGGTAACTGGTTTAGCTGCAAAGGGTCCAACTCCATATTAATGCCCATGCTTTCTCAAATTCAATGTTTTACCAGCTTGTTGCAGACACTGGGCTCACCAGAGGGGTTTTCACATAGAACAGCTTCTTGTTGTAGCTTGAAGCACCGCCGGCGAGAGCGACGAGCAAAATCAATTAGCTTAAAGGTGCTAAAACGCTAAGCAGAGCTGAAGAGCTAAGAGTGTGGAGGCGGGCAACGCCTTTCACATCATATCACTTGATCCATTTTAAATATTAAAAATATGAATGCAGCTTTGCTATGGTGATGAATTACATTTTGAGGCAAACGAGGTGAACACTTTGAGTCAACAACGTTATATACTGCGGGACGCCAGGCGCATTAGCCGAGCCATTACTGGCTGAATTTACGAGTATGAATTTAGCTGGCAGTGTATATCTCTTTGATTTCACTACTGTATGCTGGAAATTGTAATCTTTTACCCCATTATGCCTTATTTTATGTTTCAGTTCCTAAAAAAAAACCCAACCGTGTTAGCAGGAAGAGACAGACGTTAGTTCTAAACCCACAGTACAGGCTGCATTTAACACGTCCGCCAAGTGTTTCGTCAAAATTACATTTCATTCTGTTCAAATTTCCTCTCCATTCACCTGCTGGAGGCAATATTAACCTCCATCGCCTCTGAAATCACCATGTTGTAAGTGTTTATGTGCATCTCAGTATCAGTGGAGGGTAAACACAGCCTGTGTAAATGACTTCGGTGCCCGTTTTTGACGGCGTGCGGAGGATCCCATTCGTTTCAGTCAGCGTTATGAATCCTTGATAAGGCTAATGAACGCCATAGCTCACTTATGCTAATCAGTCTCTTGAATTCGCCTGCCGCTGGAGTGGCCTATTAGTGGAGATCGCAGCCTAATGGATGGTATTAGGGCTGCGCTGCCCACTACAGTTTGTGTGGACATGAATGAGTTTGCGTTGTGTGTTTGTAAATGAGCTGATTGTCTTTGTGCAGAGATGGGTGTGTGTGTGTGTTTGAGGTGATATCAGTGGCAATGAAGCGTAGAAACGGTGCAAAGTTCACAGAAACAGAGCGCAGAAAAGTGTTATATCTGTTTAATTATCTTCTGAGTCAAGGAGAGGCTTGTTCTTTACTGTACGTGGTGCAAATGGAAATATGTAATTCTACTGCGCCGCCACAGGATGGCAGTAGTGTATTACACAGGACGACCTGAGGCGTCCTAATTCAAAAGTCTCTCTCCCGGCAGTAAACTTAAGGCTGTGAGATAAGGTATTCACACACATGTGGCAGGCCGGGCTCGTTTCAGTGGCCACAGCGAGTATGATTAAGAAGAAGCGAAACAATGTATTCAAATGTATTCAGATTGTGATCTCTGCTCGCTGTGTAGCGCGCTCAGAGTCTCCTCCAAACTTCTTTGTTTCCTTCTCCTCTCCTCTGCTCCCCCTCCCCCATCTTCCTCCCCCTCCCTCCACTCCACTCCACTCCACCTCACCTCAGGTTGAAGCCAGGAAACATCAAACTAAATTTCGGATCAATTGTTTGATCAGTCTGTACAACAACACTGCTACGCCCAATTTAGCTAGAACACACACAAACACGCACGACACACAAAAACTGACACACACACTTGCGCGGCCTATCCCTTATGTTACCTCCGGGAGGTAGCTGACAAATGACAGAGCTCCTCGTCTGCCAACCCTGAGTGTCTTGCTCGGCAGGGTGTGTGTGAGTGTGCGTTTGTGCGTGTTGCGGGAGAAAAAGAAAAAAAAAAAAATCGTTGAGGGACACGGGGAGATGCAGGGGTGTGTTGGCAAGATCCTTGCTCTCTGATTGGTTGAAGTGAACATCCTGCAGAGTTATGGATTTTTGACAGAAAAGATAGTTTGCCTCAACCATGTTGCTCAGCAGACTATGAAAAACAGCATATTTTCTTTCTATCCGAGTACAAACCAAGTATTTGTGCTGGTAAAATCTGTTATTTGGCCATTTATGGATTTCCGCGGTGGGGTGCAGGGACTGAGGAGAGCAGCGGCAGGTGAAATGAAAAGAGAGGGAGGAGGAAATGCTAAGAATAAGTAAGGTGAAAGGGGCAAAAGGTATAAACCTTACAAAGGCTATTTATTTACTGGCCATACATGAGCGGATTGTAGCGTGATGTGAAAAATGAGACATTTCCTGCCTCTCTCAGTCGCCTAGACAAGTCTGTGGATGATTGGCTGAAATTGTTTAATGCTGCTGGCCTGTGGATTTCTTTGAGAAGGACTCAGGTTGGATTATCCACTGCAGCCCAAAAGACGGAGAGAACTAAGATATCGGTCAGCAGAAATGGCTGGTGCCTAGTATCTGTTGAACGAAGATATACATACGGTCGCACTTCTAAGCCTCATGCAAACAACACAAAGTGAAGTGAAAAACATGACTTCTCTCAAAATGTATTAAAGACAAGCAGCAGGTTTCCATAACAAATGTTTTCTTCAAACTACAGAAAAAGAAGCCTCTCAGGAGAGATTTTACCACACCAATCTGATCAGCTCATTTCTTTGGAAACTTCTTTCTGTGAGTTGATTGAACTCTTCACCTTACCTTCATCCAACTCATCAAAGTCTGCATGTTTAAAGATCTGACACTTCTAAGTTCAAAATAAAAAAAATATAAACTTTAAGTTAAAAGAACTTGAAGCAAATAAGAAAAAATAATAATGTATGTATGTTAAGTTACTTTCATATATGTCGATTCCACAAAATTCTGTAATAAAACTTTTACTAATACTGGACAATGTAGAGGTCGCAGCGTGACGTCAGACATAAATGTGTGAATGCTGTAGTAAGCTGCTTTGATTTTCGACCTATAAAGTTATTGCTCCGATGGGGACAGGCTCACAGTGTGGCCAAATGTAGTCAAGGATTGTCGCTGGAACCTGCGATGATTGTGCAATCACTGTTGCACCGCGGTCCAAAGACAGGTGGGGTTGCCTCTTTTTCCAGAAAAAACGTTGCCGACATCTGCTCGGAGGTGCTGAGACTGACATTCCCAAAGTAGAGTGTACAAGTTCCTTTTGATTTTACTCCCTTACAGGTGTCAAAGCAACCAATCAGCCTGAGTTATCAGGTTCATCGGGGCGTTTAGGTGCCAGACTTGTCTACAGGAACGTCAAACTGCCTCCTCCACTTCATCACAGCGCATGATAGCTTTATAGATCTGCTGCTTTAAAGACAAAAAAGTTGCAAAGAAGAGAAATTGCGTGTAATCCCTTTCACTAGGCTTAGAATGCTACACTAGAGATATCTTGTCTTGTTTTGACCATGTGAAACCCCGAAGAAGAAAGACTCTCTCTACTGTTTTTATGGATGTCAGCATTAAAATTTGACAACTTCTTTCATCGTATTGCTCCTTTGATTAGCCATGACAAAAAAAAAGAAAACTAAACCCTGGTGGATACTCCTCAGCAGCTGGCTGTCAAGTGACTAGTGCAGTCTGAGGAATGCTGGGAAACCTCTTCTTTTATTGTCGATGATTTAACAGAATTCACCCTTAAGTGTACTCAGTAGCTCTGCCCAAGGAGCTAGTCACTTATCACGCGTTAATGCCTTATTACGAGAATCGCTGAATGCTGCATAAAGGCTTTTATCATCCAAGGAGACTTTTATATTCTGCTGAACTGAGATTCACCTTCCTCGCGGAAAAAAAAACAAAAACAACAAAATGTATGAAATTCCAGTCTCCAAACTCCCGGAAGTGTCTGCTAAACTGTGGTGGGGTAGAGCCGGGGTCACTAATGACGGCTGAGCCTCTTCACACGACACGAGGAGACGGGACAGGGAGGAGAAGAAGACGAGGAGGAGGGCTGATGAGAGGTAGAGTGGTGAGAGAGCAGCGGATCTACAAACCAAATCAGTCGGCATCCCTGCGGAAAGTAACGTGAGCGGGAGTCATAAAGGATGAAGACGTACGAGCCATGCAGCGGCTCGCGTCTGAACGAAGGCTGCGGCGACGGAGGGATGAGCGAAGGAGGAGAGCAGCCGAGGCCAAAGCGGCCGAGATCAGGTGGAAAACAGATGCGTTAATTAGCAGCCTGAGAAATGCCCGTAGCTGCGCGCTGTGTGTGCATCTATATGTGTGTGTGTGCTTGATGGTTTTAATTAGTCGAATCGTAGGATGAAACACACGAGGAAAATGAACCAAGTAGCATCTCCATAAAGGTTAACATCCAGCCACCCTCGTCTCTCTGCCTCTCCTCCCGTTCCCCTCCCCTCCCCCCTCGGAGCCTCTCTTCCTGCGTGTTCACAGCGGAGGTGAAGAGGAAGCGAGGAAGAGAAAAAAAGAATGAGGGAAGCAAAAACACATGAAAAGACGGAGCAACCCTCTTAAATCAGACCTCAGCTCGAGGTGCCATCAGTCGTATTAGCGGCAGCGCGTGCACACACACACACACACACACACACACACACACACATATACATGTCATCAGGGCACTACATTTCTCCACTATCTAAACGGGGACCACTGTTCAAAAATAAAACAGAAAAGCTTCTTTTAGGGTCTTTTACCATGGTATTACTTCAAATGTGTTCTTTTAATTTTTTTTTTAAAACACACATGATCTCTGGATTCACTTGATATTGCTTCCAACAACATGCTCGCTCGGCACTGCGTTCAACCCTTCCAGAAACAAGTGAGAGCTTCACTTTCCAGCCTGGGTCTCACAGCGCAGATTACAGGTAGAGGCACAAAGATTACTGCGAAATCAAAAATTGAGTGTCTAGTTTCTGATGTCTTGCCTGCGGCCCGAATCACCAGAGAGGGTTTTTTTTTCTCTCTCTCTCTCTCTTTCTACTTCACTGCAAGGTTTGCTTCAAGATGATTTAGGCAGGAGAAAAAAAAAAAAAGAGATTGATGGGACAGTTATGAGACAGGATGATGTGCGACACGTTTTAGTCCGCTGAGCCTGCAGCCCAGAGACAGGAGGTGAGGAGACAAGGATTCAGATGTTTTTGGTGTTTGATTTTTGCGGGGTTTTTTGTGGTGTTGTGTCATTTTTGTTGATGTTGGCGCTATAGCATAACAATTTAGCTTCAAAATTCTTAATATTATGATATAAAAGTTTACAGCTCAAATTACTGTAGGGTCTTTTTGGAACACATGCTGCCTTTAGGCTATACATTTGGCAGCCAGTGACATCAGTATGGCAAAGATGAAATGAAGAAAGTTTAATCAGAAGAGAAAGATCTTCATTGTCTGATATTTTATGCCTTGTTAATGTTGTAAATATCGAAACATTTTTTGAGTTTGAATTCTTTAGGTCTACATAGCGCCCCTTTAATGTTGCAGATCTAGGAACATGAATCAGCCCCACCGTGTGTCAATCGAAGTGCACCAGTTAAAGTTCACAAATAGATGTAAACATTGGTTTCGTTTTTATTTTCTGGTTTTTGCAATATTAAACAAAATTGTTTTACCCTATCCTTTGTTTAATACATTGTGGGGCAATACAATTTGAGAGTAACACATACACATGCATACTGTCATCAAACTGTTCACAGTTCACAGTTTTTCAAGGTGACAACCTTTCCTCGCCGTCATGATTCATCCACATACTTTCATTGCGAGTGACAGGAGATAAAATTAACTGTCTGGTTAAAATGAGGCTTCTGCAGTCGAAGTTCGACAAACCAATTGCATATCTGTCAGTGACAGTTTCTTTTTTTAACATGTTGCCTCTTACCGTCCCTCCAAGAGGAAAGTACAAACAGAAAGAACATTTACCACTGCTGATCTCTGTTTCAAGTCAGACATGTGAACTAGTGAGCCTATCCTTTCAGCCCTGCTCAGAATGAGTATGCAGCGTGGAACTGGGCGGCAGCTTTAGATGTGTCTGACATGAATTTCAGCCCATCAGGTTTTGGGGCTGCTGACTCGCTTTAAACACGGACTCAAATTCATCTCAGTACATTGAAGAGACTCATTGCAAGCTCGGATTTCCGGATTGCGTGAGAAGTGAGAAATCCTGAATAAATGAGTGGCGCTTTTGTCCCACCGCTCCCTGATTCCAGCCTCCTCTCGCCTACAGTAAAGGTTTATGCGGTTAATTGATTTTTAATCAAAAGAAGATTTTAAACGCACTCCGGCAATGAATCTGAAAAAAAAAAAAATTGAACAGTTCTCTTGTTTGGTTGCAACATTTTGAGATCAATTTGAAAAACTAACGTGTCTCAAAGAACAGTTAAATAGAATATTGTATTAAATATTGTAACCTCGCTGTGGTGGAGAAGGCTGTGGGTGCTCAGCTCCGGTGAGGAGGACAGGGAGAGAAATGACCAGGGGCAACCCTCAAAACTAATCCCCAGGCTCTACAGCCTCAAAGACTCTTTTTATCAGGGCTTGAGAGCTGTGTGTGTGTGTGTGTGTATGTGTGTGTGCGCATCCTATTTGTGCTCTCCAATTCTATTTTTCTGTGTTATGGTATTGACATTTTCCCGTGGACCGAAAACCATTTTCTGAAACCCTCTTACACATAATGGCAGATGTTATTGGAAACAAACGCAAATGGTTCGTTCTGTACTATATGCTTAAGTGCAGTTGTTCAGCTGCATGTTTGCAACACTTTATTTATCCTCGCGGTTTGAAACGGTGGCGGGAGGAGGCCGGTGGCAGATATGGCTTGTGTGTACGTGTGTGTTCTTTGGCCTGAGAGGGTAAGTGTGTGGATTTTACTGCTGTTTTATAGTCCATTACAAGCCCATTACTGCAGCCTCATGGCCCCATTCTCTTCTTTTTATTCTGTATCTCTTTATGGCGTTAAGTAGCTAAATAATGATAGCAGAAGGGGCATCAGTAGTAGGAGGGCTGCCGCACACTCAGAGACACAGGCGGCAAGTTTTTGGCAGGGGAGACAGACAACAGCACTCAGGCTGCGTTTCCCTCCGACTACCAAGCTGTCCAACCCCCGAACGTTTTAAAAATGTCTGAATTAGGTTTGTTTCCAGCCATTTGTTCGATGCAGATAAATAGGCTGCCTGAAACACGACGCCCCTGACAGAAAATGGAAACATCTTGTGAGAACTGATTTGAGTTGGTCAAGTTGTATTCTTTTCTTAGCTACATGTCATATTTCATGCTGTCAAAAGACGGGGGGGGGGAATAATACATTTATAATGGCAAGCATTCATGATGGGAAGTTAAAGTGGGGAGCCAGCACATGGATCGATGTCCAGCTAAAGGACCACATATGGAGGCAAAGACGAGCCAGAATGAACTGAATACCTATGGACTTTATTCCTGACTGAATTACATTTCGACCGATTCATTTCCAACACTTAAATATTGTTTAGTAGTATTTTTGATACTTAAAAGAGGAGAGATTGGGTTCACACTGGCTGCGACACCTGTCAACCACACCCATCTTTGAACTCAGCCTTCATTTTGATCTCAGTGAAACACCTGTGAAGTTCTGATACTGAATCTTGCACAGTTGTGATGCTATAGTGCCGACACAGTCTTTCGACAGACAGACGGACCGACTGACACACCAAACACCTGGCTAAATACTCCAAAATGCTTCTGTGGTAGTTCCTGCTACAATCGGTGTCCAGGACCACATTTTGCCATGATGACACACACACACACCTTTTTAAAGTTTGATGTGGTCGATTCTTTTGTTTGCACCTTGTGTGTTGTTGCTTTAGGCAAAGCTGATGACAAACGGGAGTGTGGCAACAGTTGTTGTGCTCGCTGCAGTAGTGTTGCTGACAAGTGTTGCTGCGGACAATGCGCACCAGATGCGCAAGGTTACGCACGAGGGAATGATGTTCAGCCCGACATTTTTGTAAAATGACTGGAAAATGAAAATGTAGTCACTGAAAACACAGCACAGAGAATTTTGCCACTCTGGAAAATCATCACACTGCAGCACCGGATGTGTTTGAATGTGTTTCAAATCCAACAACTCTATAGTGAATTTGATTCTGCAACAAATTTCAGTGTCCTATCAATAATCCCCCTGACGTTCAGTGGTATAATTTACAGGTGTAACAGGTGGTTACAGGTCACTGAAAAGTACTATTAAGCATGGCATGATGCACTAAAGAAATCTGATCTAACCCATTCCTTCAAGCCAATCTAATTCCAGCACTTCCAGCTACAGCTGCAGTACAAGATGAATCACTGGCTGTACTGACCTCCTCTGCAGTCACCACCACTGAAGGCGCAAAAATGACATCATTAAATCATGCGCGCTTAACCACTTAAAACATGATACACAGCTTTTCAAATGGCCTCCCGTGTAGCCCACAACCTTATGGTTATCAATTAAAAGATCTGCCTCTGGGCCGATCTGCAGCCCCCGGCCCTTTTTATGGCCACATGTAGTGGCCTCAGCTGACGGTATGGAGATAGAGAGAGAGAGCGGAGAGCCAGACAGCTGACAGGACAGAGCTAATGCGTTCAAGGTTAGCGGGTAATTTCTGGTGTTAAAACCATTCCATCAGTCGTTCGATTGGTTTCAAAAAGCTCATTTTCCTGCAATTAAAAGACTTGTCACAACAAGTCATCGTTTAAGGGGAACATGCGATGAGTCCACAATGGCTGTTTCCTGTTGATTTTAAATGGAGCGGCTCCAGGTCTCGTCTGTGTGTGTCATTGTGAAGCATCTGTTCAACAAACAAGAAACAAAAGGCGAGAGCTGCTCCACTCCACCCGGCCTGGGTGCAATCCATCAACACGCATCATGAACCCTGTGTGTGTGTGTGTTTGTGTGTGTGTGTATTTCCTGATGACGGCAATGGGGTTGTGTGTGCCTCAGAAGTGATTAGGGGAGTGTTTTCAGCTCTCAGACATGTCATGAAGGAGTGAAGTCAAACGACACTCCTTGACGCCCACACACACACTCAGCGCAGCCCAGCACAGTTTGACCCGAGTCTGTTGTCATCAGGAGAGCTCGCTAATTAAGAGCTCCTCTCTCAGCAACACACACACACACACACACACATTGACAGCTTGTCGCTTGTCTCCCTACCCGAGAGTCTCATGAGGAGACCATGTATGTATATCTGTGTGTATTTGTGTGTGTGTGTGTGTGTGTGTGTGTGTGTGTATCATAGTGCTGCTGTGTGACAATTTCTTCTCCTCTGTCAAAGAGCTGTCTCCTGCTGTGAAGGGCCAGCGAGGTGATTTGTCTCCCTCAACTCTGCTCTGTGTGACAAAAGTGTGTGTGTGTGTATATTTGCAAATAATGAGGCGCAGGGAACATTTTACTTTAATTGATCACAACAGAGAAAATTGTGTTTGCAAGTACAAAAAAAAACAAAACAACAACAACAAAAAAAACAAGTTTGTAAGTAACTGGTGAAGAAAGTGAATCATTTAGCTGCTAAGTAGACGGATATTTTTAGCCATAGCGACAAGGCTGTGTGGCAGTGTTAGCCTCTTAGTCCAAGACTTATAAATGGACTGTCAATCATTTTGTGTGGACATTCATGGCCCCCAGATGATTACTAACTTTGGTGATCCCTTGACCTTTTCTCCAGCACCCCCATGAGGTTGACATTTTTAGCTTTTAGGGAAATATTTTGACAACTGTTTGATGGATTACCGTGAAATTTGGTGGAGACATTCCAGTTGTTACATTGGTTATGGACATTCAAGTTCCCATGATGTCGAAATTGCCATTCGAGTGTTTATTTTCTCACATGTACCTTGCTCCATATCTCACTTATGCACTGGTATCAGGTTTGCTGGTTTGCTCAGTAAGTGTTTTATTCTCTCACTCAACCCTGCAATGGCCAGTGGACAACCTCTGTACTGTATCTCCTATCATGAGATTGGCCTACTTCTTCCATCAGAGGCTGTGTGTCCTGAATGCCGGTCCGGGGAGAGCTAGCTGTGCGGAGGCGTATAGCATTCTATTAGCTGTTTCATGGGGGCTTTAACAAATTCAAATTTATCCACTAGTTTGATTTATGACTAAGTGCTAATGACATTCCCATTCTCATTATTCTCGTTGTAATTATTTTCATTAAATGCTAATTAGCGAACATTAGCATGCTGAACAAAGATGGAGAACATGGTGAGAATCACACCTGCTAAGCATCAGCGTGTCAGCATCGTAATAGCGAGCATGTTACTGTAGCATAGTGAGCAGTGTTAGACTTTTTCGATCAATTCTGAATATTTAACTGTCTCATTTCTTATTATAAGTTTCGATCCACCAGTACCAGCTGCACTTTTCTCTCCGACAGCAACTTGGTGCAGTACAGACGTAGCCCCGCCTCCTTTCACTCGCTCAACTGCCATCTTGTTAGTTGTCTCGTTCGCTCCGTTTTGTCACTGTGCTGCCTGATTAGAGGTGGCAAGTGTGGCGCCTCGGTGACAGGTTCTGGTTGACAAAGCAAACAGCAGTTTGGCCATACTTAACATTGAGGCTAATGAACAGGGAAAGGCAAAGGATACAAGCATAGCAATATGCGAGTGATGCTGGAGGTGAGTACTAACGAAAGGTGCTAACGCAACTAATTTAGCAAAGCACCTGAAGGACCGACATGCTGACTATTTGAGGAATTATGGGAGGTTGATGACATCGGCCATTACAAGATCACTGAAGTATGAAACAAGAAGGCCCGTTAAACCGGCAACACACAATCTGTTTGCTTTAACTCATCATTTGGAAGTAAATAGTGAATGCACAGTGTAACGTCTGTAGAAAGATGACCCCATCATCTTATAGACTGGTTTCCTATTAAACTCTACAATATTCAGCCTGCATCAGGGGACAAATGAAGCGCGTATCAAAACAGGAAGAGGGATCGTTTTCCCCGCAAACGGTGGAACAACCAGCCATATTACTAACGCTGTCTTTGCAACAGTGGCGCCAACAGTAAAAAAAAACATAGGGAAATACTTTGTGGGGGGAATTTGAAATGCTGTTTGTTTTCACTTTAAGTGCTTTTTGATAAGTGTGTTGTCCTGTTATTCAGTTTCTTAAAGCTAAGCCAAACTCTCTCAGAGGTCTCAGGCCTGAGAGCACGGTTTCTGTTGATAGGAAAAGACTTGGACTACGGTCAGACATACATTAATTCAGATGCTGATGTATTTAACACATAGTAGTAGTAGTAGTATTATCCAACTTGAACTTCTTATTGAAAAGCCACACTTTTCAAGATATTGAAGTTTCAGTTATGTGTCAATAATACCGATGGTAGCAAATTAAAGCAAACCTTGAGTTAAGATTTGTTTATTTTTTGCTTTTTAACATTTTAGTTTCTAAATGAATATTTTTCAATTTGCAATCCCTAACCTCTCCCGACTTTAGCCGTATGATTTTCAGTTTTTATAACTAGTGAAGTCAGAATTGAAACAATGGGGGGAGAGAACAGAAGTTGAAAATGGAAAAATTATGTGGTGATGAAGAGAAGATGAATGAGAAAGTCATTAATAAAACCCCACTATCTGCCACCCCTCCTCTTCCTCTCTCTCTCATTCTGTCACTTTGAGCAAATTAATGTCTTCATCGTTGATATAATAAACTGTTGTACAGCTGTTCCAAGGCTCCTCGTGGGAAAACATGGCGAGGAAGAGGGAGAAAAATAATCTTTGAAAGGAACCAAACTGACAAAGAGATGAGAGAGCCTGTTTGTGTGTGTGTGGTTAAGTGTGTAAATGAGACTGAATTAGAACTTCAGGGAGAGAACGAGCCTCATCCATATTAATAAACTGCAGGTCTCTCGGCCCACTCCTGGGACCAATACTTCCCCTCGCCTTAATAGATCACACTCCATCTTTGGTCACATGGCTGTTTGTTTTCATAATTAACTCCAATTCAACTGTCTGTGATATTTCAGGTTTATGACATTTGCTTGGCATTTCAACTTCATTATGGCACCGCCTGTCTCTTGTACTGGTGGACACTCGCTTTGAGCCACCATGTACGTCCCTAATGAGTTTCATTACCGATGATGCTGGTTTGTGAGTCTTACTGTTCTAATGGGGTGTATGAAACTTAGATAAGTACCATTAGACTGATAATGTACTGTGGAAAATTGTTTCTGGCCTTTAGTTACTCTGCGTATTCACAACTTTTTGTATAGAGCGAGTGTTGCAGAGTGAGTTTTTCACCTTAACCGACAGTGTTGCAATGTAGGTTATCTGTAGCTTTAAAGCTGTGCTAATCACTTTTTTTTTTATATCAATGGATGAAATGGATACAGGTATGGGAAGCTGTTAATTATACAGCCGCCCACAGCTTTCTTAAGCGTTTCAGCATCTTTTCAGCTTGTTACATCGCCATACTGTCACTTAGCCAGCTGGCCCAACTAGTGAACATAGAGGGGCATTTAGCAGCTAAAGAGCCACATATTTCCCCAAGTGCTGGTGGAGACCAAAATAGAGGTTAAAAGGAGAGTGAATCCTGGATTACTATTCTTTAACTTGTCAGAATCACAAATCCAGATGAATACTAATGTCGCACTGTGTCGATTTGTAAATAAGTGTTACGAACATGTTCACCTAACACATCCTCATACCGAAATGACTGAATAGGTTGATTGTACGATCACAGTTTAGTTTAGGAAAACATTGTGGTTTGGGAAAAAATCTACAGAAGCCCATTGCATTCACTGGATAAAAACAAATTAGACACCTTATCTCGTAATGACGAGAAAAGATCTTGTAATTATGAGATCAGGATTTTGTAATTATGAGAAAAGATCTTGTAATTATGAGATTTTACTTTTACAGTAATTACTCCTGGTAATAAACACGAAGGTATCCTTCAGGATTTTAAAGTAAAGGACGACGTGAGAAAAAAAACAACAACAAAAAAACATTTCCATAAGTAGTTCAAGATTCATAAACTACTGGACTTAACACTTCCTAGGCTACTTGTATGCATAATATGAAGTACTTTTTTAGTTATACTGTGTCAAAATCCTTAACAGAGAAAAAGAATAAGAACATTTCACCCAACTTTGATGTGTAATACAAACATATTTTCCATAAGTAGTCCAAGATTCATATACTGCTGAACTAAGTACCTAGATTACTTGTGTAACTAGTATGAAGTACTTCCACTGTGTACTATTAAAGTAATCCTCTGTCAAAATCCTTATCCTCATATGTTTCATGGGTCTGATTGTGAGACTGCAGTCAGTCGCTTCATTATGATTACCGTAAATGTTAGTAGATTTGTGCACTGGAAAAAAGGTGCAGCTGATTTGACCAAGCAAACGCGAACCACGGCTGGCTTGACCACAGTCAACGACGCACCTTTCCTCATCATCATCATTATTACGAGATCTTTTCTCATAATTATGAGATAAAGTGTCTATTTTTTTCTTTTATCCAGTGACTGCAATGCGCTTCCGTAAAAATCAATTTATTGTTAATTAAGTAAGTCGTATTACATTATGTATGTGACGTAACTTCAGGAACTCACTGTTGACTTCTGGTTTCACACGAGACATGAACAGCAGTCTCCTGACCGTCCTGTAGTTGTTTAACGCAACCGTCCATCCTCGACTTCCTCCCTATACAGACTTTTCACTCTTCATACTACGTCTCCTCACGTCCTCCTTTGCAGCTGTGATAATTACTACAGAGGTCACCGCCTAGCAACAAACTAAATATACTAAAAAGAAAAAAAAAATTAGAAATAAATAGTATATCAATTGAGCATGTTATCTCAACAGGTGATTCACAACTTCTGCTATGTGTCAGATGATGTCGAACTGGTACGATTAGAAGATTTTTCACCAAATAACCTTCACAGAAGTCAATCCAGTTGACAAAGAAAATGATATTTGTGTGCAGCACAAGTTCCAACTGTTCAGTGTTTTTTTCAGCAGCAAGTAGCACAGCTCTTGTCCAAATTTTTCTTCAAATGGAGACTAAAAATCGCAGCGATCCATTTATTTGTTACAAGCACATTTTGAACTATCACAGCAGTTGGAGCTCGTTGGATTGGCAGGAGCTCAGTCTGCAGGACTTGGCTTGGGGAATAGAGAGTTGTCTATACAGATTTGGGTCTACTGAAGAGCTGTCAGTTCACCTCCTGAGCACTGTGGAGGTGTCCCCCAAAACTGTCTCATAGGGCAGCCCCGTCGCTCTGACACATCATTAATGCATGTGTATAGGTCCTGTTTGTGTGTGTGTGTGTGTGTGTGTGTGTGTGTGTGTGTGTATTTCGGGCCTGTTTGTAAAGAAATAGCAACAGAGTGAAAAAACTAAATTCCTCTGAAAAGGGATTAATAACATACATCTGCGTCTTTTCTAACTTTCTCTATCTGCTGCTTACACACAGAGACTCAGAAGTCCCTGCCTTTTCCTGAGTAATGTCATTTTGAAAAGGTTGGACAACATCCACTGTTATTATTTTTATCAGTACTGCACACGTACTCTCACCACAGCTCAGCTTTAACCTTTTTTTTTTTTTGACCAGATGCAGTTCTTTGCTACATTTGCAGGAGAATTCACGACCAGTAAGATCTGCTTGCTAAAGAAGAAGAGGGTGACACAGTTTCACTGCAACAGTTTCGGGACACGCGGTGGTCTGCTGTCTTTACTGGCCTGGAGACGAGGCTTTATTTAAGAGGTCTGTGTCCTATTGACATGTAGGCTTATGTGTCTAACATATATCATCTAATATACCAGTAAGAATAATAAAGTAACTATACAATTTGATCCAAGCAAATTTAATCCACCGATTTGTTATAAAACAAGCTTTCAGATCAGCTTTTCTCTTGCTGCAAATATGTTTTAAAATGATCCTAAAACATAAAGAGTAAAGAAAATGTTAGAGCTGGTATACATATCATTTTAGTTTTGGATGTTGCACACCTTATACCCACAGGCCCACCTAAATTAATATTTCTGGCTACACTACTGATGTGAATCACACGCCATGGCCAGATTTCAATCGAACCGAACACTCAAGGGAGATTTTGGACCAACTTGTTGGACAGTGCTGTCCACCAAAATCATCAGAACTGCAAATGAGGGAATATCTTTTGGAAAAATGCTGTTTCAACCCTACTGTGAGAGCTCCACAGACTTGTTGAGCCAATGTGAAAAAAGCTGTTGTGGCTGCACAGCATGACCGAAAAACCTTAAAAAATATATTTTATGTAGCGTTTCCTTTTCATTTGTCCCCTGTCTGTTTTATTTCACAAAATGGACAGAGGCTTGACAAATAAAGACCAACGATGGGGTGACCAATTGACCAAAGACTCCAGCTAAAAGCTTTCTGAACAGACCAGAGCTACATCATGAGTCTTAAATATGTGTCTGTTGCTGTGCTGACTCATTTCATGTTTCTTTGTGAGAGCGAGGGCAACAAACTCATACAAAACATATCCTCACATATACCATTATCACCTATTTTGAGGTTGCTTTATCCTACTGAGGAACCCAAACCAAATTAGTTCCTTGGACAATCTGGTAGATGATCACCCTTGAAAGTTGGCACCAGTTCCTCCCATCCACAGTGTTGGGCCTTCGCTCAAACAAAACGGGCTTGCGGCAACATACATGTATTTTTTTATGTTTGGGAAGGAGGTATCAGAGGAGAACAAAGAAAGATATTTTACTGTTGTGATTCTGCCAGGTAACAAAGGACTGGTGCTCTAAGAAGACGTCTGTGATGGCCTTAAAGCAGGACTTCATATTTTCAAAGGTTAAAGAGATAGTTTGTGTTTTTTGAAGTGGGGTCATATAAAGTACACATCTATAGTTGATCTACTCCCTACCATATCACCGATCAGTGCAACTTCAGTTTGGAGAACTAGAGAGCTGCTCCAGCCCAGACGCTCAGCTTTGTACTGCAGTGAACACGGTCCAGAGAAAAAGTGAAATTTAACCACCTAAAACAAGGCTCACCTAAAAGAATATATAGCAGTTCAAGTGTACGTTGTATAGACACACATCGCTTTACATCGCCGTCAGACATGCAAGTATCAGATGTGTGCCCTCCAACGCTTTAAAATGTAATTCCCAGGGATCGTAACAAGAATCAATTCATTGAAAAGATGTGTCAAGGTGAGTGAAATATCAGCTTTAATGTTTGCATCAGACACACATGTTCATGCATTTTGGATCATGTTTACAGCATAACACAGATCATATTTTTTCCTTGTGGATTCCATTAACTGTTCTTGAATTAAGAAAGATCTTAGATGGTCTTACATTGAAACTGTCTTCAATCTGTGTCCTCTGGGTAGTTTGTTTACAGATGACCTATACCAGCTGTGTCAGGTTTGTGGGGCGACCAGCTCAGGGAAGACTGGGATGCACCTAATGGCTCATTCCTTTCTGCCTTGTGATTGCTCTTAGCGACCAGCCATCTTCCTCTCCCTCCAGCCCTGCCATGTATGTAAACGAAATGCAGTGAGGCACACATCTTTGTCTTGCTTTTGAATGTGACGACACACTCCCCATTTCTTTACCAGTCGCAGACCAAATGCTGTAAATAGTGTCTTAGTAAACTTTCAGACTTGTCACACGCAGCTGAAATTTGTTACACTAATTGAACCTGAACTCTCCCGAGGAGCAGAGCCATCGTTACAGTCATTAGACACACCTGCGGTTGTTGCCATGCAGGTGGTGATTTAGGGCAGTACTCCCAAAACATTTGTACACCAGGGCATCTCCTCTGAAGATTGTTGATGAATGTATGACTGAATGAATGAATGAATGAGTGTTTTCTGTCATGGAATTATGCAATTCTTGATTATACTGCTTTCAAAAAAACAATACATGGTAGAGTATTTGACATTTTTGGATCGATGAAGATTTCTGATCTGTTGAAATCTGTCTTTATACTGAACTTCATGACTCTAAAAGTGCCATTAAACAAGATCTGCAGTGGGTTTAAATGAATCCCCAGTTACAGTTACTGTACATATGCTTTCTACAAGACAGAACAACCAGGTTCAGATGAAACCTCAGGCGCAGTTAAACCAGAGCTTTTGGTGGCACACTAGAGTTTAAGTGATCATGACAACACAGGTTTAAACCTTCCAGGTTCCCTGCAGAATTTCTTGTTATGATAGGACATCGTCTTTTTGTTTGTTTTATGTTGTTACCAACCAACTGTGTCACACTATTGCGCTGAACTACAAGTGGCATGTATTGTGCCAAGTTATGTTGCAGTGTGCCAGCAAAGGCAGTGAAGAAGACTGTAAGCTGGTGAACATGGAGTGAAAACAATGTCGAGTTACAATACAGTGTGGGCAATTATGAGGATGTAAATGCATTAGACATGTCTAATAAGAACTTACGGATACATGACACTGAACGTAAATATAACTAGTGTCAAAGTACTTCCAGGAAACTCCACATGGATCCCTCAAACCACTGAGTCACCAAATGGTCTCACTCAACATATCAACCTGTAACGTACATTTACTTCACAGTATTAATCATCATTATCAGCGTCTCCTGCAGTGACTTTAAATACTTAACTAGGATCAGTTCCCTGCTGTTGTAATGACCCACTTTTCCCACAAGAATAATTAGTTTCACCTTAATCATTAGAACTCTCAGACTCTTTGTTCCTTTGTCTCTAATCTCCACAGCCCTGTTTCTTTCTTTGTAAAGAGCAGATGGGAGAGACGCTTGTTGCTATGGTGACGCAGTGCCACGATTCTAGTGTTATGCTGACCTTTTCACAGTGGCACCGTTTCCTACAGGGGTGAACTGGAAATGAACTAAGACCTCTGGAAAAGTTGCCTTACTACGGTTCAGCTTTGAGGAAACAAGGCATACCTTGCCATATTTCTCTCTTGGGAGGACAGTCTGGTTTTTACATGACATATGTCTATTATTAAACTTTCCCATTTTTTTCAGTATTATTTTTGATTGTTTTGTTTTTTAAGCATTGTTTTTGTTGATGACGAGGCATGTTTTGAATATTTGGGGATGACTGGAGAGGTATGATGAGCTAAAATGGCGTCTTGAAACCAACGTAAATCTCACCAACACACAGTAATTAACACAACTTTAACTTTTAACGGGGAGACAGGTTCAGTGTGCCATCTGTCTGGATAAAATGGACAATTTATACGCCTTGTGCTTTGGACAATGGTGAAACTGTTGACTGGAATAGACTGATCAGACTGAGGGTCCACGTTATAGTTGCTAGGTCGGAAACTACATTTTGTGAACATGGCAAGACTGGAAAATTGAGGCCATGTAATTCTGGTCTCAACAAAACTTAGAGAAGCCTTGATCTTGTCTGGCTAATGATAATTCATATTATCTTCAAAATACATCAGCAATCAACTTGTCTGTCATTTTCCACAAACCTGGCTGATGGTGGTCCGACATCACTCCTCTAAGTCCTCTTGACGTAACTTTAGCTAGCCGTTGTATGATAGGTGGCTAGTTGGGTAGCATTTTGCTAACATTGGCTAAGCTAAGATGTGACTGATGTATACTCGAAGACTGCAGCAGCAATATAATGTCTTCACTCTGACTTTACATATTAACTTTGAACAGACGAAGGTGTCTTTGGTGTCAATTCACTCTTTACATTAGACTAAATTTGTCTTCGGTGCCTTCCACACAGTCAGGGTATTGAGGTACAAGTCCCCCAGCAACATCCTTCAACTATCTTAGTAACTAGTTTTTCTTTTTAACACAGACAAACTAAGCACACAGCACGTTTAACAGGATACAGGATGGTTGACCAAGGTGAATCCAAGTATCAAGCTTACTCAACTGTTACTGGAGCAAAGAGGGAAAATAGGCGGTTCTAAGATCGGGTCAGTTGTTTGAGGTGTGCTGTTATATAATCAAACAGACAGCTACCCAGTCGGAAACAATTATTTTCTGTGGCTTTACTGTAAAGCCTGAGAAATTAATCAGATTTGTGTACTTCCACACATTAAGACTTGTTTCCTAGCTGTTTCTCCAACTTGATGGAATAACATTGAACACTAAATTTTTAAATACCATAAACTGCTCGTAACTCTTTTCTTACTTTTGAATTATAACAAACACATTTGTCACCAATATTAGGACTAATTCCTCTCCATAAAATAGCCACTCAGGGAACACTAATACATTTACGTGGGTAGTGATTCAGACATTGGAGCCCAGAGTAGGAAGAAGTGTGTGTCATTAAAAAATTGACTAATGGATGTTAAATCCATCATCCTTCTGTGAGAACACGCTGTGAGCTCAGTTAGGTGAACTTTGAGCTCATGAACTGAAGAAAATCTAGTAAAATGCAGAAAATTTTGATATTTCCAGGTAATTATTGGCTTTTACATTTTCATAAAGAACAATCGTTGGTATTTGGAAATGTTTATCTAACCTCTGAGCCACAGTCTCCAAAAATCATTAAACACAGATACTGACTCACAAAAAATATCACACACACAGTCCCACACAGTGACTCTGCTCAGTTTGTTGATGCTAAAAGGGGGAGATATTATTACAAATATATTCAGCCCTAAGGGCACTGGCACACACACACACACACACACACACACACACACACACACACACACACACACACACACAGGGCTACAGCAACATTATGTGAAAATGTAAATTTAAGTTTTTTTTGCAATTTTTTTGCAATAGTTTCAGTTCGCAGTCAAATACACACCATTGTTATGATTAAATGACTTTTTATCACGCACTAACGAGTTGACTGTTCTGCTTACACAGCCTAGACATACTGTAGCAAGCCAGCTAATACAATTAGTTCAACTGCAAGAACGCCTGGTCTGCGTTTTGCAGCCTTTTGATTTCGGAAGATTCTGCCAACAACGACAAACCAAGAAATCAATCAGATACAAATCGAGCGGGTCACATCAACCTGGTAACCTAGAATCATTTATCAGACAGAAACTATCAGAACAGAGACAGAAAAGTTCATTTGTTGGAGCAGATGTACCGAGCACTGCGTGTTGCTGGTGAGTGTTGTAGTTTTGTCACCTTATGTGTTGTAAGTTTATTATTAGCTGGGTAGTCAGCCCTCTGTTAGCATATCCATTTCTTATTTTTCATACTTTTTCTCTGTTTCCATCCTGGTGAAGTACTTTGAGGTTCTTCTGGCACATCAACGACAACATCCCTGCCAGCCTGGACCCTCACCAGCATGCTTTCAGAACCAACAGATCCACAGAGGACGCCATATCTACTACCCTGCACTGTCTTCATGTACAGAACAGCTACATCAGGATGCCGTTCATTGATTTCATCTCAGCATTCAACACAATTACTCTCATGAAACTGATTAGAAAACTAAACAATATGGGCTTGAGAACCACAATCTGTCACTGGATATTGGACTTCCATACAAGCAGACCCCAGAGAGTTCGGACTGGCAGTCACACCTCCTCAGGCAGGCTATATCGACAGGGGTTCACCCGGTAGCTCGTCATAACCAGGTGTTATTGTCTCTGGTTTACTTTATGTTAGCTTAGCATGCTGTCACTGTTCTTGGTGATGTGCATCACCTGACCAAACTTTGACTGCCTTGTGGCAAAAAATGCCTGAGCATGCGTGTTTCCTTGAAGACATATTTTCAATGCATTACACTGTTATGACATGACTACTTTTGTTGTCAGTAAGGTACGTTGGAAAAATTGTTACAGAAATGTGTGATTTGTATTTAAGACAGGCCAAATCGTTCAAAATCCAGATTTCTTCATAGTGTTGCTTGTAAAGTGTTGTGAGAGATCGTTTCCACTCACTTAAGTTGCGTAGTGCAAGAGCAGGCATTTGGGCCATAGAGTGGAATTCACGGAGGCACCACTCCCCCTATTAGCAGCCAGTATAGTGACTAAAAGGATTTTGTTAAAAGGATGTTAAATTAAAGCTAAAATTCTTACATATGTTGCTTTAAAACACACTGCTTTCTCTTTAAAGTGTCAATAAAAATGTAATCAGACACATACATACAAATAGATACTCTACACTGGCATACACCCAAGTGTGGACAAAAGCACACATGCACACACCCACTCATTACACGCACACACACACACACACACACACACACACACACACACACACACACACACACACACACACACACACACACCAACAACAGCTTCGGAGAAAAAGCCATTATTCTCAGCTCCAACCTGAGTCACTGGCGCTCCGGGTGCGTTTCATTCGCGACGGCATGCCGAGCATACGGGAGGGAGAACAGGGGTAGCAATCATTCCGATTAGCAGAACAGTGGATTAACAAAGCGCTTGACACCCACAGGGCGACATGAGGAGAAGGGAGGAAGACGGGGGGTGTGGGGGGCGGGGGGGTGGGGGGGGGGGGGGGGGGTGCCCTGTCTTGTCTACTTGTCTACAGAATCTCTCTGACGCAATGGCTCCGAAAATAATCTCAGGCAGGCATGAAGGCGAGGAGAATAAAAGGATGAGGTGGGGCGCTCGCTTTACAGCGATGCCATGATGTGTGACCACCTGTGTGGAGAGAGACGGATGAAGGTGAAACGAAAGGAAATGGGGGTAATTGTAGAGGATGAGAGAAGGAGGAGGGAGAGAAAAAGTGAGGGTAGCGCTTGAAAATAAGATGAATTTCCATCTCAAGACATACACACACACACACACACACACACACACACACACACACGCACACAGATCTGTGGCTGAAGGTGTCATCTTGCTGGTCATCACATGCCTAATTCAGAGGAACAAAGCAGGTCAGGACGCACAGAGTTGCACACTCGACACTCACTCGCCCACAGATGTAGCTCGACTTGTCATGCTGTGATGCAAATCTGATGATCATAACAACTAATCCTGAGGAACAAAGCAGGTCAGGTCACACACACACACAACTGAGATCTTATTAGTTGATGTGCTATCCAGCGTTTTCGTATTTTTTCTGCAGAAACATTCTTCCTTTCATAAACCAATTCAACCCTGTCTGCATGGATCAATATTTGAAGTTTCTCTTACACATCTTTTCCATCTGGGTAATTTGTTTATCTTACTTTCTTACTTTGATCTTCTCTAAAAAAACTAATAACTAATTACCATTCGTGTGATTTGAGAGAAAAATAAAAGAACAGCCCAGTTTAACTGTTTTCTCCTCAAACTGCTGTTGATGGATAATTGTGTTTATCTTTTGTTTCTTTCTTTCCCCAGACCAATTCTAGCTCCAATTATAAATATGACAGCACTAAGTAGTGGGTGAAAATGATTTGAGTTATATGAGTTTATTCCGTTTTAAACAAAACATACTAACACAGTTAGAACAAGGTACCATTTTTTTCAAACAAGATCAAGATCACAAGAGTAACTCAACACATCATGGAAATCAAATTTTTGACCTCCACTTTGCTGCAGTGATGAACAGGTGAACTCCAAGATGCTGTGACATCACTGTTGGGTGCACACCTCTGATCACGCCCAGAGTCTAGTGTGGTTTAGAGTGAAACAGACATGACACTTTCTGTCGAAGAAAGCAGCACAACTGCTCAATTTTAACCTCGCGTTAAAATAAGTGCAAAAATGCTAATGCTAAAATCTGTGGAAATGTAAATGGAGTTCTGAATGGGATCAGTCTGTCAAAGCACTCCAACTCCAGATGCTGTTATGTTTAACCTGGCACTCTTTAAACTGTCATAATTTATCTGCAGGTAAAATATAATCTCCGTCCTAGTCACTTTTTTTTTTATTATCTTCTGGTTAGATTTCTTTTTCTCTGTCTCACCTCGACACTCTCCCTGAACAACACAACTCCTACGATCTAATGAACGTAACCCCTAATTCCAAACATTTGAGAGTACAGTTCGTTTCTCTTTCGTCTCCCCTTCTCTACACATTGAAGAGGCATGGGTTAGAGATATTGGTGAGGGGATTTCTGATGAGTCATGGGTGAAAGGGTTAGCTGGGATCAAGGCATACTCTGTAAATGCCTCCACTGCAACTCACCCGGTTCAAAGTTATTCATCCTCTGCACTTCTCTAAAACCACATTGAACACGATCTCCCCCGTGGTTTCTGCAACCTGTGATGAGTGTAAGACAGCTGATGGTCATCTTTTCATGTCTTGCCCCGGGCTCAGGGGGTTTCTGGGATGACATTTCACATTCCCTGACAGTCTCTTTGTAATAGTGGCCTGGTCCAACTGCTCTGAGCTGAACTGAATTACAACAAGCCTTCATGTTTGGTATCGTTACAGCAAAAATGGATAAATCTGACAGTGGAAAATGGTGTCTCCTCCTCCTCCTCCTATCAGACTGTTCTGTTGTGTTTTATATTATCTCAGCAAACCTCAAGCTGTCTGGTCACTGTCTTGGACCTTCCTCCGCCTCACTTGGTTTTGGTCACATGGACTCTCTTGTGGACTGTTTATTCATGGTATGGGCTGTGATTTTTCTCTGTGATTGTCTGCACAAGAACTGTGTTATACTTTTTTTTTTTGCATATTTTTCATCCAGTCAAAGATGCAAGGAGCACTTATTGATCACAAATCAACAGGATGCAGATAGGTTGTCATGTGAACAACCTATGAACCGTTCCTTCATCTTTGATTACATGACTCTTCATCACTTGCTTGAAGTTCAGCCGCTTGCAAGGAACTTGGAACCATTTGCTTGCAGGATGAGACGTGGAATCAAAAAACAGAACATCAAGTATATAAGAAAGAAATGAAGCTTAAATCTCATGATGACGTGCAAAATTAGACTGGCGACTTCAAGTTTGTTATCACCTTTTAAAAATTCATTTTTACAACACACTGTTCTTCGAAGGTGACATCTTGGTTGTGTGAGTAACAGGTTCAACTGACCAGGCAGATGAATCTGGCAACAGAGCACCAGAGCCGGGTGACCTGAGCCCAGAGGAAGAGTGCCAAGCTGCTTCAGTGGTGAATTTACTGTAGTGGCCGCAGCCTGAACTGGAGGTCATGCAATCCCTCTGGCACCTCAGAACACTGTATCCAATTGTCCTAATCCGTCCGTGGGTTGTCTTACATTTTCACTGATGGCCGTCAGCCCCGACCTTGCTGATAAAAAGACATTTCTTTTTATTTTCTCAGAGAAAAAAGCTATTTTCCCCTCCTGTCGTAGTGAACTCACCTTGTTGGAGATTGAGGACAGGCTTTTTGTTGTTACATCTCAGACCTGCACTCATTTCTGTGTCCTCTTCCCTCCTCAAAAAATAAAATTGAGGGATGAACGTTGTGCCGTCATGTAATCTCTATTTATATATCTCTGATGGGACAGTACATCCAGCTGCATCTTCTTCAGTGAGCTTCTGGCTGCTGGACGCCCTCCTGCTGTCACCAGATCTCTCTCTTTTATCGCCGACTTGTTTGGCTCTCCTTCTAATGTAATTAGATCTCTCTCTCCACATTGGGCCACAGTTCTTGAGAGGCCAGAGCAATCGCGCGATTCCAGTGCCATATATTTGCTCTTGATAATTTTGCTCTCCCTGCACAAGGACATCATCAGTTTCTTCCTGTGACAAAAAAAGAATTCGGCATGAGCACTCTGAGTCAATTTGGTGATGGACGGGAAGTCAGCAGCGTCCTTGTACAGCACGCTTCTTTTTAAGGAGAGAAAAAGAGGTCATTTGATTGGTGACACTGTTACCAACTGTATCTTAAAAGGATTTACTTATTCAGATATCCTCATCACAGCTGGTTGAGACCTTTTCATCTAGTGTCTTACGAATTATGTTCACCTGCAACTAAATTACAATACCTGATGAATAACAGAAGAAACACACCTGCTGCTTTAAAGGTTTTTATCCAAAGTGTGAAATTCTCCGTTCAGAAGAGTCAACACTTGGCTACAAAATCAATTTATTTCAGTGGAATCTCCACAGTAAACAGATCCTTTCACAGGATTGAAGCTACTCTACTGAAGTCTTTTGTGTTGGGTTCCACGTTGATGACATACACATTTGTGCTGTTGAGCAACACTTGGTTAGGGTACAGGGAAGATCAAGGTTTGTCTTAGGATGATCACTCTTGCTTGATCTTGAGATCTTCAGGGGTCTGGGGTTGCCGTCTGAACACGACCTTTGAACGCCCTTAATGTCCTTGAAGTAGTCGCTAGAGTAGTAGTAGTAGTCGCAAGAAGAAGACACCACAACCAATCACATGTTCAGGCACTCTTGACCTGACAATGACAACAGCAGATGTTAATGAACACACTGTTTCAACGAAACATCACATAGACTCCCTTAGAAATGACTTTAAAAGTTACTGCAAGGGGAAAAACTTAAGAAAAGTTGTGAAATGGCTATGGCAGATTCAAAGTAGAGTGGGCCTGCTTCATTATTCCTCCTCATATCAAATACATTAAGCTGTTTCTTTCCTCATTTGCCGCATCGCTGTGAAAGCCTGTCTTTTTTTTTTTTTTTCCATTTCTAAAGGGCATCGCACCTCCCAGCAGCTGTTAGAACATACTGTTTCAATATATTTCACCATATAAGAATAAAACATGTCAAATCTTACAGTAACCAAAATAGGCTACTTCTTGAGAAAGTCACCCTGAGGAGAAACTTTCCAAACTTTGTGAAACGCTGCCTACAACATATTCTTTTTTTTAAAAAGTATTTTTTGTCCTTTTTTATGGCTTTATTGACAGATCAGCTGAAGATATGACAGGAAACAGGTTGAGAGAGAGGGGGAGTGACACACAGCGAAGGGCCCCAGGCCGGGACTCGAACCCAGGGCTGCTGCAGTGAGGACAAATCCTCTGTACATGGGTCAGCTGCTCTACTAACTGAACTAAACAGCACCCCTCTAAAACATATTCTTAACTATTTTGGCCTTCTTGATCATTTGGGAAAATGTGAACACATGAGCTTGAACACATTTCTTTCCTTGTGTAGGAAATATATTGGTTTGTTACAATGATGTACATCTATATCGGCATTTAGAGCAGGGAAGTGAGATCTGATCCCAAGTGGGGAGATGAATGTTGAGACGCATGTTTATGTCTGCCGTTAACTGACAAACTTAAAGCGATCCACTTGTGATCGCATCACTCAGGACCGGATGTTAATACCAGATCTGAGTTCCCTGATAATCAACACCCTCATCTTGTCTAGCCACTGAACTGTGCTGAAATTCTAAAATAGTTCAGCAGGCCTCACTTGTAGGATTGTGAAGCGTTGGCTGACAAAAACACACACAAAGTGATTGAACCTTTACTCAGGTGGATAAAGCTGCTCTACAGGCTCAGCGTCCTGCAGGAACAGTCCACTGATTGGTTTGAAAGTTTCTAACAGCAGCAGACAGAGTTGTTTTTGGAATCAGAAATCAGACTCCAGCAGAGAAGCCAACTAAAGAGACAACACACCACCGGCCATGTTGTTTGATTCATGAGGATGCGGCTTGGAAGCGCCACAGCAATGAGAATACTTGAAAACCAGAATTGAAGAGAAAACGGATACATTGGAAACCTCGTGGATTTTAATTATTATAGTGAAAAAGTAAAGCCTGTCAAAAGTGTTCAGTTACCATGTTGGTTTTCCAACTTCCAACACAACCTTTAGTCACAGAGTGATGATTTTCCCTCTAATTAAAGTCAGTGGAAATTGTGATATCCCTTACTTTCTGTCTCATTTCCCCTCCTCACTCCTACTTCCTCTCATTTTCCCTCCAACTTTATTTCCCCTCCCTCCCCTTCTTTCATTTCTTACTCGTCCTCTTCTCCAAACTAATTATCTCCATCAGACGCTCGCAGATCAGCGTCTACCACGCTGAGAGAAAAAAAAAAAGGTTACAGGAGAGAAGATGAAATAAGCAAACAGACTGTAACAGCGCAGAGGGGGTAGCTGTTAAGAGCAAAAGAGGGAAGAAAAGAAGGAGTAAAGTGGGGAAGTCAGAAAAGTGACAGTTGAAGTGAACAAGGCGGATAGTGAGTCAGCGTGCAGCTGCCCTCCTCACATCTCATCACCTCCAGTCTGCCTCCAATGTGATCACGGTGTCTGTGTGCTTCTGTATCCTCTCTTTCTCCTCTCTGAACAGCGATTATTGCTTGACCTGTCTTTCCTGTTATCTCTGTCTGATTTTTCTTCCACCCCTCCATTTTCCCACCACGTGCCAGTCTTCCTCTGTGTCTGGGATCGCACTTTCTCCCGGCCGAGCGTGCCAGACAGAACAAGACACTCTGTACTCCTCGTCTCGCCCTGGAAGCTGTAATGAAACTTTAATCAGCTGTATTTGTTTAAGCCCAGATTCAGGTGTAAGAAGGATGTTTTTAAAATGTGTTCTCTGTCCCCGGTTGGGGGGCGGGGGGCTTACAAGTACCAGTGCGCAGTGTACGACATCAGCTGGGAGCTAACTATCCCACACAAGTTGTTGAAATCAGAGACAACAGCATGTTTTTTTTTTTTTTTTTTTTCAAACGAATTGGACGTTTTTTACATGACAGCATGAGCAGCATGAGGAATCCTCTCAAGCATGTTTGATTCTCTCTGTACCAGAGTTTTGTAGTGTGAGGAGATTAAGCAAAAAGGTCCGCGAGCTGCGACGTGCTGCACCACAGCCAACGAGAGCCTGCGAAGAGACCCCGGCAGAGGAAGTGGGCACTGTATTTAGAAACTGCCGCTGTGGTTATTTATATAAAGCACAAGACTCTGAATCTCTGGAGCGCACAATCCATAACTCTTCTGCTTCTTCTGTAATACTTGCCTCCGAATTTGGCTCCTGACCCTTGTGTTTTCTGTCAGATTACTGTACAGGTAAGTGAAATAACAAGCAGTTGCTCCGTGTCGTTCTCTTCCTGCAGTTATGGGTCACATCAGAAATCACACAGCTTTCGACCTTCATAAATTAATTTACAGATTTGTGAGTCGCTGCAGGCGACTACACAGAATAAAAATCATTATTCTCACATGCTTTATATAATCTAGCTAACAAATTGAGTGGGAATGTCCGAAGGAGATGGACCGGCGCTAAATTTATTCTCTCTTCTTAGCAGCAATTTGAAAATGTCCCTATTTGGTTCTTTCATTAGTCATATAACAATGAGCCGGACGTCGCTGAAATCATTATCCAAACAGAAATGGCTGCTTTCATTATTAACGCAGCGTCTCCTGACAGCTCTGCAGTAAAAATAACTGGTGCTGAAATCTCAGACATGGAATTCTTGGAGGTTACGTTGATGTGCATTCACACCTGCAGGCAACCCACAACCTACAAAGCCACGATTAACCTAACTTTTTCTTTCAGGTACAATGGACAGTTCATGGACGTTTTTGTGTATTTTGTGTATGGATGTGTTGATTTATGTTACTGTAACATTATTTCACGTATTGGGGGCCCAATTGTTGGTTTGACCAACACAGTCCAAGAGGAATGAAAACTCTCTTCACTCAGTTTTTTTTCTTAAGGTTTGTTAATACGAGGTCATTAATTGCAAAAATGACATGTCATCAGTATAGTAGAGAGTGAAGTCTGTGAGAGCAGTACAGCAATTTTGAATTTTGACAGTTTTATTTTGTGCTTTTGTAAAAGTTAACTCAGTTTGCAATATCCTCCCTCTCCAGATCTTGAACTTAAACATCTGGATCTCCTGATCTCCGATCTCCTCCTCACTGTGGCTCGGAGGGATTCACATGGAGCCTTTTCTCCAAACTAGATACAGTATGATGATCACCATTTCATGCCCCTCACGCCATGTCTGTGCTACACTCTGCCACAAATCAAATGCGTTTTTCATAACAAACATGTCACACAGAGCGCTATTAGCAAGACCGGCAGCTTAAACTGTTGCCCGCACCACATTTGTATTGCCTGCCACTGAGAAGGATTTGAATTGCTCTGTGCTTCCCACAACAAACCAAGGTAAGGCTTTGATAGTTACAAATGACTAATGGTGAAAAGAGACGCCCTCAAACTCTTTTAGAAAAGCACGATGGAAAAGTCTCAGAATACATTGTCTTTACACAGCATGTTCTTTTTCACTGTGCGTGAAATAAGCTACTCTGTTTAGCAACTTTAAAAGAATTGTTGGGGATATTTATTCTACTGTAAGATGAGGAGATTTATAGGCCTACCTCACTCATGTGGGGTTAGCATGGAGGTAATTATCTTACATAGCTTAGCATAAATACTGGAAGCAGGCGAAGAGCAGCTTGCTCATCTCTCACAAAAGTTGACAAATACACTTGCTAGTGCAAAGTGAATTACTGGCATGGTTTTAGGTGTCAGTTTTGGTGTTAACTGTTTTATTTTTCCAGGTTTCATCTTTGTTTTGTGTTACGCTTCCTGGGTTTGTCTTTTTTCTTCTTTTTGCCCTAATTTATTCAGTCCGCTGTGTGTTTAAGTTTTTTTTCTTCGTTTTTATCTTTCTCTTCATTTCTTTTTTTTCCCCTGTGATAATTTCAAAATTGCCACTATGTGCGATATCGTGAGCATTTTGTGACGCGTACATCTGTTTCGTTGTAATTCATTTCCTGTCACGATCGGGATGAGTGTTGCTGAGACAGTCGAAAAGGATCTCTGCACCTTCCTCTCATCCCACTGTTACATGGCGCTGCAGCTGCCTCTGGTGCTCTTGGGCCGCAAAGCAATGGGACAGAAGACGAGGCGTGGCGAGGGGCCTTGGCGAGGCTGATGCTGTGGAGAGCAGGCGGTACGAGCCGTGAGGTTTTACAAGGCAACTGTCTTCTTCTGCTGCTGCTCAAACCCCCGGGCTCAGTGGGAGGGGCTTAGCTGAGTGATACGAGGTTGCAGAGACGGAGGTTGACGGTTTTGCATCGTGCACAATTAAATCTCCTACTGCAACTTCATTCCCTTCTCCTCTCAGAGACTTCATCAGCATATTTATGTCGAGCTGCAGTGTTTTTTTTCTTTCGGCCACATTCCCTGTGAACCATGCAACATGCAGTATCGTCTAACTATGATTAAAAGGCTTTTAATGGAATCTGATGAACACAAAATAATCCAGCATTTTTTAAACGGCAGGGTGCTCATTTAGAAACACATGTGTATATTGATGCTTATGGGATTGTAAAGCTGCTTAAGGGCCAACAGTAGCAGGCTGTGATTGCAGCAGGCAGCTCCAGCTGTGACTGTGTGTAATCATTTGAGTGCAAAGCAAGATGTCAGTGAAGAAGAAGAGCTGTGTGCTCAGTAAGTCTCCTCTGGAGGAGGGAAGCTTTTTAAGTCAAACTCTCAATCCTGTTTGGTCTGAAGTGTTCCCACACAGGCTGCTGGGTACATGAATGATACTATTACCTTCCTCATTTCCTTTTGGATTTAATCTCCTGTCTGGACTTGTAGTGGTAGATTTTTCATTTGTGAAAATTGCATTTCTATCAATATTATATTATTTTATCTGAGCATAATGATACCAGACAAAGCAGTTGCTATGGTAGCAGAGATAGAAATGCAAGACTTTCTGCTTTTGGTTGGAAATAGTCAGGATGCTTCTTTGACATTTTGATTTCATTTAAAAATGAAATTGTTATTTATAAATAAAACATTAAGTGAGGTAATTGACAGTCACTGTGGTTCAGCTCGGGGCTGATACATCACTGTCTATTTAGTTTAGAAACTCTGATAAGATAACTGTGACGTTAACCAATCAATAACAAAATAAATATGTTTTCGGCCACATGGGGGCAGCAGAACAACTTGTCAACACAACACTGACATATTATTACAGTTTTATTTTGAGCAGACTGGCAGACTATTGCCATGCACACACAGAGCACAGTTCAATATTCACTCTCTCTGTTTTGCTGTCAACTAACTGAGAAAATATCTGACGTTTTAGATTTCTATCTGAAAGCGGGATCCAGGGTAGACGAGAGTGGGCGAGGCAGAACATCTGCAGTAAAGTCAGTGGTTGTAAAACCAAAACAATGATCTAAAATACTAAAAGGCTGCTGAATCTTGTGATAGCTCTCTGTATGATAAACAGTAATCGACCTCTGCCACATTAAACAAAGTCAGTGGATCAATTTGTAATGACCTTTAGTTTGTCATAAATACCTAAAACAAAAATGTATCTTTAGTTTTGTTTGTTGGATTACTATTGGCAGTTAAAGAGAGACTTCCCAACAAGCTGTGTTACAGTGCTTCTCAGGGCAGCCCAAAAAAACTGTACTCCTATCCATGTAAAACCACACAGGGAGCTGCCACAGTGTCTGTAAACCAGTCCGTTGTTCAGTATTAATGAGCCAGCTCCAGGATTTTGTCTCTGTATGAAATCACCTGAGAGTCTGGGCTGTCGGGTCTGTGGCTTTAGAGAAAGCTCGGAACAAACTAGACAAGTTCAACAATTCTGCCCAGCTGTGCACAGACTCGCTATCATACATTTAACGACAGGCTTTCGTAGAACAGAGCAGTCTCTGCTCAGAGTTGTACCAATAAAATAGGCAGTGTTTCAATTCATGTTTTTTGAAACAAGCATTGAATTACTTCTTAATAATAAGAAAATAGCCTGTACCATTCACCAGCTCAAACAGTGCCTCCTTATTAGTACAAATCATAATTCATATTTCATATATTTTAATTGCTAAGGGTTCCAGGGTGTCTCTTTTTTGTTTTTGAATCCAGGAAAACCAAACACATCCAAGAATAAAGCAGTCATGTTTCAAACAGGTAGCTTTCACTGCACCCTGCGGCCCTGTGTGGAGAGAGCCTGATCAGGACGAGAAAACAGCAGAATACACCAGATTTATGGATTTTCGCAGATTTTTTTCCCCCGAACATCCCTGTTGGCCACCAGCTTCAATCATCCACTGCATTTGAACTGTTGCTGCAGGCTGTGAAAACCCTTTGCTGATTGGGCCGAACACATGTATTGCTTATGCATGGCTGACTGCACTGAAATGTTCCCCCGATGAAAATCATTTCCGTACCGGTCCATTTCATCTAATGTATTTACATGGATGTATATTAACATTTTTTTTCTGTCATATTTCCATATTGATTTGTGATGCATTAATACACACACATACGTAAACAGAAAGACAGACAATAAGCTGTATGTGCTGGGAGTCCAGTTCTTGGGTCTATTAGTTTGCAAATGATCGTCAGAAGTCTGGGAAATTGTACATTATGACAAAGTGCAGTCTGCTATAAATCATTGCCTGTTTATAATAAGGAAAAGGCTTGTCATGCAGATAGAGCATTTTCCTGTGCCAAACACTCAAGCCTACGCACACTCCATCCATCCTGAGTGATCCCATCACAAGTGGACAGCTCTGTGAACAGCCCTACGATGCACTGAGTTCAGGCTTTCAACCTGTTGATGTTAGCAACAGATGTTTGTGAACACAATGTCTGTTTTCTATTGAGCTAGTAACCCCCCAAATCCCCAGACCCGCTTACAGATTGTGTAATTTTAAGAGTAGTTGAATGAGGTGAAAACAGAAATAAACATTATAAAACATCACATTTTAAATAATCTCTTCCTTCTTGCGATTTCGGCATTAAATGCAATGGGCTTTTAAGCTGTTTCTTTCCTTGTAAAATGTGCCGCTGCAACAGAGTTGCCTGAGGTGTGTCTCACCTGCCAACAGCTGTTTGAACACATCGATCTGATTCAACCGATGTCATCATTTACACTCAGTTTATGAAAAAAGAGTTGATTCTTTTGAAGGTTAACATGCAAAATTGTACAAATACAGTAACCAGTAACAGATATGGGCTACTTCTCTGATGCCTCTGGAGAAAGCCACCAGTCTCCCTTGAAAAAATGCTCAATTTTGTGAGTTGTTGTGTTTGGAGGATCTATGAAGTCGAAATCTATGAAATACTGTCTACAACAAGCTCTTAACTATTTGGAGTTTTTTTTTTGGTGAATATGGCTAATTATATTTATTGATATGTTACCGTCTTTGTGTATTAAACTTCGGGTCTGTTTGTACCAGTGATTGACTTATTTGCACTATAGAGCGGGTAAGTAAGGTCCGATCACAACGTGGTCGCTTGAGATGCAGGTTTATATCAGGTGTGCACCAGCAGACTTGAAGCTGTCCACCTGCGATTGGATCACTGACAACGGATGTTTATACCAGGTATGAATTTCCTCTCAGCACAACCAGTCCAACTCAAAGTCACTTCTTCATTATCCGCAGCTGTCAACACTTCAACCCCTGAAATCAAAATGTGGGGAACGTGTCCTATCAAAGCAGCTCAGCTTTATCAAATCTCAAACCGTTCTCCGTGAGGAGATACACGGTCTCCTGCAGGAAGTGTGACAGCGTGAGTTATGCTGTCTCTGTTTGGCCTCGAAGACGCATTGAGCCACAAAACATTTGATAGCATGTGAGTGTAAAATGCATTGAGTCATGCTGAAATGATGCACGCCTTTGTTAATGTACTTTCATGCATGCTCGTTGCGCCTTTCTTCCTGCGTGTCCGCTCGTACGTACAGGTGTCGACTTGTGTGCACTGATGTGTCTGCATGCGCATTTGTGTGCGGGCGAGGTGACGGAAGAGACGGAGGACAGGCAACGGTGTGAATAAGCCCTCTGTGTCACTTCAACTAAACAGTCAAAAAACTCTGCGCGGACTAACAAAGTTAACTTGGACAGCAGAGGAGATGAAGAAGGGAGAGGAAGAGGAGGGGAGAGGAGAGGAGCGAGGTGGCGGTGGATGAAGGATGGTAGGGAGGAGGAGGTAGACGACAGAAACGGAGGAGTGTAAGGAGGGCTGAGGAGAGCAGGAGAGGAAGTGAGGACAAGAGGGAGGAAGCAAGATAAGGAGGAAAGGTGAGCGGAGGAGACAGAATAAAAAAGACGAGGCAGGAGGTGTCACATGCAGCGTTTTGCTTGTGTCAGACCGAGTGTGATCGCAGTGTCTGTGTGTGTGTGTGACGAGGGGAAAGGTTGACAGGCTTATGATGTCATCGGGTGACATTTAGGTGACAGGGGCGATGCAACAGATGGGGCCGGGGGTTGAGAATGAAAGTGTGTGTTTGCGCGTCCTCATCCTTACCTGTGTGCGCTCACGTCGGCCCACATCAGTGTGTGTTTGTGCTGCGCGCAGGGGACACCTTTGGTTTCAGAAGTGATGTGACGCTAATTGGTCCCAAAGGTCACAGGGTTCAAGTTGAACGTTCGTCATGCGGCCGTCACGTCTGTGCGTGATGGCGGTCAAAGTTTTCAGGTGCTCAGGCTCTGAACTCTTCCTCTTCTCCTTCCAGGAGTCGGCGCTTCGGTGTTTCTTCTCCAGACACGAACAGGATGAAGAGTTCAAAGGACACAGATGGGAAGGAGGGGAAGACCGGCACCATAAGTAAAACTTCATGTCTCCTGTTTCCGGGGTGGATTTGGTGACTTGGGTGCCCCAGAGAAATACAGGGCCTCCCTGTTCTCACCCTTTACCCTGATTGAGAAGGTTGGTGGTATTAGGAAGGAAGATGATGTCCGGTTATGAAATTCAAATGTTACTTGAGAGTCTATCTCAAGTCAATCTCTCATGTAACCAAGAAGATAACAAGAAGGGAAGGCAAAGGACAATACCAAAGTCATACAAAAACTATGGACAAACCAGGAAACCACTAGGTTTGTAAAGGTTTACAAACCACGAGGAACAGACACAGGAGCACAGGAGATGCTTAGACGAAAACACACGCACCAACCAAGATTTCCTCGAGACTTGGATGGAGGATGGACCTCAAGAATGGACCCCTTTAGCTTTTGGTGCTTCATGGATTAATCCAGGACATTTTCAGTGTGAGATATAGGGTATTTCTTTGACAAACTTCTCAAGGAATAATGCATGGCTCTTGATGAAAAAGATTGTGTATTTAGTTGGCTGGTAACTATGGGTGAGTACAAAAGGGGACTGTATGGCCTGGGCAAAGGTATGGGCTCTGGGGGTTTCAGCCTTTACTAGAAAGTCTTAAGAAAGAAATCAAGGAAACAAAAAATGATCGTCTAACAGAGTCTTCTGATGGAATTCTTTACTTTTACCTTTTTAAAATAGCCCCTGTGGTGACTCTATACCACTGCTCCATATCCTGTGGAATACTGTCTTAACTTGAGCCTGGAATACCACAGACTCACCATCCTTTGCAAAGGTTGTTTTTGAGTGCACAGTCTCTTTGGCTCATCTAATGATGGAATAATCTATTCATATAGTAGTGTATGCAGCTGTAAAGCATTCTAAATTAACAAGATAAGTTATTGCATAACATACTGTATATGTGTCAGAACAGGATTATAATTGTAATTGTATTATATCCAAACATCATTTCTAGCTATTGGGCATCATCTTAATTGTGGGCTGCAGGCAGATTTCCTGATGGTGAAGCCTGGCATCTCCTCCATGTCCTCTTACTGTTGCAGTCCTTTCACTGTGTCGTTATTGTTTACAGTGTCCTTACATTGTGTTAGGTCAATGTTCATTTGAATTTAAATACCGCAGCACAGCTTATTTAGCCTCTGTAGCATTCATGGGGGCTGCCTCAGTTTCTCTTTACTTGTTCATCAATTATAAATGCTATTTTCCTTTCCCTGTGGTTTAATGAACACCTCCATAAGATTTGTTCGCATAACAAACAAATATGTTTTATTTTATTATGTTTATGTTTAGTAATTTGAATATATGGATCCCCAGGTATGCAGACATAAAGCCTGTTAAAAAAATGACTAGGGGAGATGTTCAAAGTGCCTGAATCACTTTATGGATTACATTTACAATATAGAGTCACACAGGGCAAAACAATCAAGTGCACCTCAAGTCATTAGCAAAGTCATTATGCTCTTAATTGATGTCAGTACATATGAACCTGAGAGGTTTCCTGCAGAGTTTGAGAAGGACAGATGTGGTTTGTGTTCACTTTAAATTAATAGTAATTTCTGCTTCTTTGCTGTAGACATACTGAAACAATATGACTTTAATTGTTTTTATAATATACATCTCTTATCTCAAACGAATGTCTCCAGAGGGATGCAGCTGACTGATAAAGGCCTTTGGCATCGTTTCTTGGCCTGTTTTTAGTTTGAAAACTGACTTAACTGCTGTACTCCAGGGGCTGTCCCGGGGTGAAAAATAAAAAGAAGGGATGTGGTCACTTTCACGTTGTAGACAGCAACATAAGGTAAACAAACATACCCACCAACTCAGGAGGTCAGGAAGAAGAGAAAACCTGTCTCCTCATGAAAATAGATTTGTTTTTGTTCTCCAAACTAGGTTTCTAGACAGAGAATGGACTTCATAGGACAAAAGAGGACAGAAGATTAATTTGATAAAAAAATACCTTTTGATTTTCTTGATCACTTGACCCTTACAGTAAGTAAATTATTAAGACCCGGACCTCTATTTGGACATTATAATGGGTTCAAAGCACTTTTCCCGTCTACTAGTAAATCTGAATGAAGTGTAAACATCTGTATCCTCATGGGTAAAAGATGCCATAAAATACTTCTCCAGAAAGTGTTTAGGAGCCTGTTTCGGGCCATTTGGAGTTCATTGTATGCACTTACGGTGACACTTTATTGGGAATTGCTCATACTTGGTCTGAAGGTTAGGTCAGAGTCATGACAAATGCTGATTTTTGCTTTAAAAAAAATCATGACAAAGTCATGTAATGAAGTAATGAAAAGAGATGTGTCTCATCCAAGAAATACCAGAGGACATTTTTGCACTGATTTCAAGTCAGTGGGTCAAATGACATGGAGGCTACTGAAAAAAAAAGAACAAATGTCCCCATGCAAAGTGAATAGGATGGATCAGAGGTGAAACACCGTCTGGAGACTAAAATATTTATCACATTTATTGTGATTTGAGGCAAAGACTTTGTGAGCTATTTTCACATTCCATGGTGTGTTTTACAGTAGTTTCAGTTTGCACTGCAGGGTCAGAGTTACAGTATAAATAGATAGTACTGTCTATACTGTATGTACAAGTGAGAATACTTGAGTGTGTGTCCTTAAATGTGGGTCTCATTTGACTTGCTCCAGTGTAAATTATTCATCAGTTACTTTCTTGAAATAAGTGAATATCTTATTATAACACATGACAGTGAAACTTTGAAAAATGCTCACATAGAACAATGTGCGACAATACATCCAGCTCTCCGTCTCGCTCTCCAATTCTGCCTCTTTGGGGTGTTTGAAAAACCAGTCATGTCTCCTTGTTTCCTTCCTCTGTCCCTGTACTTCTGCTCACTGTGAGGAGGAAACAGCTCAGTGGTTTGGAAACAGGCTCAAATGATCCCCCAGGGTGATTAGAGAATAAAATACTGGAAAATACTGTAATGTAAGCTACCGGGGGACACATATTAAAATGCACAGAGCTACGGTTTCATTAGAATAACTGTAATAAAAGTCTATCTAAAAATAAATGTGTTCCACAGTAGAACACATCATAATGACACTGTAGAGTACGGCCCTCCACTTGTACATCTCTCTCTGCTCTGGTTGGAAAAAGCCACCAAGTGCAGGTACATTTTTCTGAACAACATAATTGACATTCCCCTTCAGTGTTTCAGTGCTTAATAAGATAATCGATCAAGGTTTTCATAAACAATAAATCCAATGGTCAAACCTTTGACAAAGATGGATCTGTGCTGAGAGCTCTCTGTCGTTATTGCTTTATACTTAATCACAAGTCACTTTCTGTCGGGCCTTGCATTGTTGAGCTAATAACCACTTAGTTACAGAAGTAGACAAAAAATAGGCTGAAACATTTGTTTCCATGGTTATCTGCAGTTTAATCTACCATGTGCACTGTTATATGGTTATTCAATTTTGCTCGATTTTAATAGCTAATGGCACCCAATCAGAGACAAGCATTTTGCTGTGTGAATGTAGGCTTTAACTGTAATTGTCAGTGAAGGCATGTAAACACAGCTAGTGTTAGCCACTGAACGAGCTTTCATTAGCTTCTGTATACATTTTGTATAAAATCATTGATGTGATTACATTAGTTCATTAATTTCAGGACTTATGTTTATTGCAGACTGACCATTTAAATTATGGAAACCTGTATTGACTGGCTGAGGTGTGCCTGCAAGCAAACTGTCATCTATAGTATTTTCACATCCAGCAAATAGACATCAACAGCATCAAATTAATCTGGAGCTGCGTTTGTGGCCACCTGATAGACGTCAAATAATTTCGCTTCCTCTCTTTATGAACTTTCACCTTTAATGATCCATTTTTTCACCGGGGAGTTTCTGGTTGTGTCTCTTATGTTCCTGCAGGGCAGACAGTCAGTGTATCATTCAACTGAAGGAAAAAAAAACAGGCTTCTTATTTTAAGTTGACAACCAATGACTTTGTGAGCCTCATCTGAAAAACCCAACACATCCATGATTTAATAGGTCCACTGTCTCTGTTCCCCAAAACATGGCTGTTGCAGTGTAACAGTGAGAAACGCCAGACCTTCGTCGTTCTGTCACAGTTTACGTCATGGTTTAGGCAATAAACCTATATTTGGCTTCGGTGTTTCTGTGCACAAAATACAGTGTAATGCACTGTCATCAATTTTAGCCAACAACTTTCAGCTAAAAATGGCTTTCCTGACTTGAACTGGTTATCCAGCTTGTTGTACTTGAACACAGTCAGCTCAGGTTTGATGCCATTCCCAGCTCCACCTTTTGACTTCTGAGGTAAATGGACCACGCCACCAATGTAAGTAAAAAGAGTTTTAAAGTTCCCATATTATACTGTTTTTCATCAATTTCACACAGCTGTCAGAGGTCCAGCTGACTTCACCATACTCGTAGGCAACTATAAAAACTATTAAACCGTGGCAACACTTTTCGGTGGCTCGGGTGCAGTTGCTGGGTCCAGTATGGTTGAGACTGATCCTTTTACGAGGGTCAGTGTCGAGGCAAAGCCAGCTTTGTGCTGACCCTTGTTACTGAAGCAGTCCGATGTGAAGCGGTTAGAACACACACACAAACTAACACGAACTGCAGCCGGCATGTTGTCTTAAAATGTGAAACGCAACCACTGTCTCTTCTGTTGTTCTGTAGCTGGGACAGAATATAGGCACATATGTTGACTTTTACAACCAACAACAGAGCAATTTGCGTGTCTTGCTTTGAGCGATGACATTGTGAAACGCTGCTGTCTCACCGCTGGACTCACCGAACTTCACCTCAGGGATGAACACCCCCCTCTCAGATATCTCCTATCACCATGCAGAGGAGGCCGGCCTATGATAATGACTCCTTTCGTTATGTAATGAAAGGAGCTGAATCTGAACAGCCTGTAGGAGCGCCGTGTTACCAGTGGGTGGGCTGCAAAGCCGATGCAGGAATCACTTGTTTTCTTCATTCTGGGAGTTGGCAGGCTCAGGGAGGACTAGCTTATATATGTAGAGACCAGAGAAAATGTGTTTTTTTTTATAATATGGGACCTTTAAAAAAAGATACAGATATAAAAGATAAAGATCTGACAATGAGAAGAAACCAAAGAGTCGAGTAGACAAATAGCGAAAGTTGTTATACTTCCCCAAACTAATAGTGTAATTATTACTATAAAGAATCATAATCTAGCACCTTGGCTCCCACTGCATAGATATGCCAGTCCTGAACAGTCATTGTGTTACTGTAACCTGTAAACCTACAAAATATTGTGGCTAGTTACTGATGTACCCCGTGTTTTTAAAATAAACATAGCACCTGAACTGGTAAGCCAGTTAGTTCAATATGCTAATGGTTGAAGTTAACGTTACAGCTGATACACAGGATCATTCCACTGCAAACAGGTGAATTTGTAACTGGCATCATGTTTGGGTTTAGAAGTGGCCTTCTCATTATTCACAAGCAAAGATTTTTTTCTTTTCTTTTTAAACTGGGTTGTATGACAGCTGACACAATTTTGCCCCGTCTCCATAAAGTCCAGATGGGAAACCCCGCCGTTTGTCGTTGTTTCCTGAAAAGTGGAGTGTGTGCAGACGGTGAAGGCTCGGTTTCAGTGGAGCTGTCTCTGTCTAAGGTCAAGACATGCAAACTGTCTTCTTTGTGTTGTCACAGTTGTCCACCGTGAAAGAGATGTGAGGCGACACACACACTGAATGTAGAGATGTTGGGATGGAAATGTGTCGTGGCATGTAGATCAGCAGTGATTCCCTGACTGCTTTGGCACCTGTCAGTTTCTTTCTTTTTTTCCTTCTTTCATTCATTCTTTCCTTCTTGCCGTAGTTGTCTTGTTCTCTCTTCACTTCTATTTACAGTCCTCTTTCCTCTCTTTTATGCTCTCCTCTTTTCATTAGACACCTGTCACTACCCGGTCCTTAACCGTCTCTTCAGCCCACAAAACGTGTCCACTCGCCTTACTGTCACGGCCTGTGTGTTCATGTGTGTGACTGAAGAGACAGAGTGTGTGTCCAGCTTCACTGGAGCGTGTGTGCGAGGGTGTGTTTGTGTGTGTCCGGTTGTGTCAGCCGTCCTGTCAGTTGAGAAATCATGTGTAAGTCAGTGAAGGCTGCAGAGTAACTTCTCGCACACACGATCTGCAGGCTAGTCGCTACAGAAGTGTCTCTCACTCCTTCTTGCCTTGTGGACATGTCCGTCTCGCATGGGTAAATATGTCCCCGGCTTACAGTGTGTCTCTGTCTTTCGCTGACCTTCTCTGTAGCCGCTTCCCTCCGACAATAAAGTGAGCGGTTGAACACAAAGCTTGGATACAAAGCTCCCCCTAGCATATTAGCTAATCTCGACCAAACACCATCTGAGAATTAAAGAAAGGAACACTTAATAATATTGTAAAGCTCTGTCCATATCAAAATAAAGTAATCTTAAATGAAACATAAACAATAAACGCATGCACATATGTGTGTGCATATGGTAAGCTAAATTTGAAACCCAAGTTTATTTAAACCTGCTCAACCCGATGTCTTTCACAGTAACATTCACACAAATGACTGTATAATTTGAAAATGTTTTCACGACTCATACATAATACATATAATACATGTATTTGTATTATGTATGTATTTTTGCAACCAGTGAATGCTTTATTAATTTTTATGATGCTGCTATGGATGAAGCAGGACGCCACCAGAGCAGAACACTGGGCCGAATGGATTACTGTAGGCCTACAAAAACACAATTTTATAACTTCATTCCCTGATTTGAGAGAAACATATATTGTGCGCCACCCGTTCAGCCTCAAGTTCTAACAGTTTAGTTTTACTTGTTGCTAAAGTAAGTGCTAATTACTGCTAACCAGCAGCCCTCCAATGAATACATTGGGACCGGAGTCATGAGCAGCTTTCGGGAACAACCGACACATGTAGCTGGCGTTTGATAGTAAGCTAAATTAGCCCTGTAGCTACATTTGTGGTCCTATTTGCTGACTGCTGTGGGATGTCGGAAACCTGGAAATAAAAAAAATATCCTGAAACTGTATTTCATTTTATTTCTTCAAACCGGAGGTTCATATCGCTCTATCCTGGTTCAGCTATGATTACTTGTGGGACCTGCCAGTCTGGCAGTCTGTGGACTGCTAGCTCCATAGCAGGCGGACTAAGTCACATTCAGCGGTACTGGCTACTGTTAACATAAATAGCCCTCGACTAGCCGAGCTTTGACACCAGATATGTTTTTTTAGGTATCAGTGAAGACAAAACCTGAGCTAAAAGGTGGAGTAAATATCAGAACAACTCCAAACAAAAGCTGCATTTGCTTATGTGTTGCGAGGCAATACTTTGCTAACATGTTAGCCGCAACATGAGCTAAGTGTATGTGTATAAACAGATTTCCGTTACGTTAGATATTGAGAGAGTAATGTAACCCTTGGTATTGCACATAAAATTGACAGCAGTAATGCACGTAGGTGACAAACAGCCATCAATATTGCATATGTCTTTCTAATTTCACCTCTTTTGTTGATATCAATTGAAGCCACTAACCAGGTCATTTAGCTCGCTTGTGTTTTGCAATAGCTAGCACGTTTGTGCATGCGTGGTGACCCCTGACACGAGAACCTACAAGAAGAGTTCTCAGACTGGCCTTCCTGTACGTCAGTCAGGTGGCATAGACTCGACCATTAGTAGAGCGCCCTCTGGTAGATGAACTATGCAACGCCAACACTCATAACATGGTTGAGGGGTGTTTTGTCCATTTTTATTTTTTAAATAATAATTTGTCAGCCATTATAAATGCAGATAATGATGTTTTGGAAAATGCCTAATATTAGTCGGGCTCTGGTATATGTATACTGTATATATTGGCAATACTTCAATAGAGAACAGATTTTTCCCAGTATTGAAGAAATGTAGGTTGATACAAACCCAGTTAACACCAGCCTCTCTTTCTCCGTTGCTTGTTCAAATCTTCCGTCTGTCTTGATCTCTGTGCCAGTTCCACTATAGCTCAGTATCAGATCAGTCATGTCACAAACCATCCAGCTCTCGTGTCTTTCTTGGCCCGTGTCATCCAGTCATTTCTACCCTGTTTTCAGCGTGTCCACCTCACACTTATGTCTGTCTGCTTGTGTTTGTCTTGTTGACCTGTCCCACTACTGACTTGTCTGTGTTTGAAATTTGAAGCTGCTTTTCACTTTATTCGATGTCAACGGCTTAGTTTCGCTGCTGTTCATTTTGCCATCTTGTCTTTTTCTGTCTGCCTCTATTAAAGTCTGAGCACATCCACGCCCTCTTCTCTCTCTGTAACTGTAATGAAATTTCACTCTTTGATGTGCTGACCGCTGACAAAATGACACAGACCAGTGTCTTTCCTCTTCATTGCATGTTTTTCCATGCTCTTCGCTTGTATTTCTGTGTAACCAATGAAGCATTTTTAATTCAATACCCCTAGCAGAGAAATATTAGGGCTGATGTTGGATATGTCCTACTCATTCTACTGGAGATTTGGCATTTTCTGTTTGAATTGTCATGCGAGTGGCAACTCGAAATAAAACGGGACAATAGCAGCACACGCTGAAGACGCTTGACATATGTCAAAACACTGAGCATTTCATAAAGCACAAATATTGTCATGTTTTCTCCCCAGATTGACAATTTCCATATACTGAAACCATTCCCTGTCACAACTGTCAGTGCCAAACCCTGCAGGAGTGGTGCTATAAAATGGTAAATACATTTTTACTGAGCATCACAAACTGCCCAAAATGACTCTTTGTAATTATCAGAGTTTGATCCATTTGGTCCGGTAGAATTTGACCAAGGACAGACTCAGTGTGCATGTTTAATGTCCCTAAAAAAACAGAGGCGTAAAGATCTTGTGAGCAGCTTTCATAAGAACGAATAAGGAGTGATCTTGTGATTTTGGTGTCTATTGCTCCTTAAACGTGCCCTGTGGAAATTTTCCTTAACAATCTGAGATTATGTTTGCGTTCCGTATTACACATCAAAATGAAGTGTGTGTATCACTAAGTTTTGTTTAATCACTTTGCAAAATTTCCTTACAAATTTTAAACCTGCATTATTGTTTCACGTTTTTAAATCAATGGAATAGTGCAAAACCATCGGTGGGACTGAGTATCAGGTGACCTGTGTACAAATAGGTCCTTGTGTGTGTACAACACACACACACAAGCAAAAGGTGGACCTACACGGATGGAGCCACCATAATTTCACCCGGTGGTTTATGAAATAACATTTTAAGGCTTTGAGTTTAGCACTACTGCCTTTACTATCTTGACATTTTGGAGCCAGAAGTGATCATACTTGTTCGAGAACATGGACCTGTGGAGGATATCCTAATTAGGTCTGGTTGAAAGTTTGAGAGCACGCTGCAGTAGCAACTTGTCATCACAAGGTAGCTTTGTCCTAAAGCAGGGGTTTCACAAATGTGTTCCCTTAGATGGCCAAAACTAAGTCGTATAGGCCAAGAGCAGGCAGATCTCGCTTGGTATTATCAAGATGCAGAAAGCTATTCTAAGGAAAGCCCTGAGAGGCATTTTTCTTTTTCTGGTGAACCAAGTGCGACCAAATTTTCTTTCCTACCTGTGTTTATGACCTAATGCAATAACATGTTACTTTTTTGTTTGATTTTTTTTTTACCTTAAAATAACAGCTTGAATGTCATTTAGATGGTACAGTGTCTTGTAATAGAAGGAATAGTGTCTCCGTCTCAGACATTCAGCCCCCCATCACTTGTTTCTGCATTATGTTACATCAGTGAGAGGGTATTCCAGAGTGCTTGGATTTTGAAGAACAATATGAGGAATCCTAAAAGAGCATTTCATGTTTCAAAAACTCCTGACAAAAAAACTGTGATTCATATTATAATATTTAAGAAAATAATTTAAACTTTTATACATTTTCTTCTGGCCCTGCCCGAAAAAAATACCCTGATTTATAACATTTTACTCTACATGGGTCCATCATTTACAAAATGAACATCATGTTGTATTGAAGACTTGAAACCATAGATTGAGACCATAAACTCATTAGGAAACTGTTTTCTGAAGGAATATATCAAGTGAGAAGTAGAGCCATTTTTTTTCATAAGCATACACACAATCAGGCTAATATTGAAACCAGGGGAGTTACTCTGGCAGTTGGAAAGAATGCAGGTATAAGGTGCTGGCTTCACCTCCTCAGTCCACAGTGGCCCTTTAACACCTCCACTGTCTGTGCAGCACGTTCTGGCCTGAAGTGAGCATCAGATGACACCCACAGTGCTTTTCTTTTACGCAGTGTTGCCATTAAAAAGACACCTCATTAAACTGGAGTTATTGTCATTATGTCTTGTTTATGATGACCAATAAAGATCTTTGGACTGTATGAAAATGATTGCACCAGATGCAGCACGGTGAACGGACCAGCGACTTGCTCACAGGTTACATTTCAGACTGCTCAGACTCTTTTTGTTTGCTATGCAGGAAGCATTTACCATTTAATGGGAATGTTTCTGCAGCTTCCAGTGACGCCGTTCATTTTCAGCACAGGGGCCCCTGAGGGTTAATGAATCCCTGACCCTGGTAGCATTTGCGTCCTGCCCTGCCCGCTGAACTATGAAAACACGTCTACTTTCATGATGTTAATGCTGTGTTTTTTTTGTTATGGATTGATTGATTGTCTCGACATTTGAGTAAAGTCTCCAGGGACGCCGCTCCACCTCGGGCAGGTGAGAGCTGCTGAGTTAGAATCTGCGAAAGTGGCATACAGCAAATATTCATTTTCCTTTAACCTGGATATGTCTGAGTTAGACTTGATTAGAGGTGGACTGTGGCCTCTCTCCCTCTCCCTCTCTGTCTCTCTCTTGCTCTGTCTTCATTGCAGGTGCTGAGGTGTGTGTGTGTGTGTGTGTGTGTGTGTGTGTGTGTGTGTGTGTGTGTGTGTGTGTGTGTGTGTGTGTCAGTGATGGATGTATTGCAGATGGTCTCAGCTCCATCTAATTATGCTGTGGACACTGGAGGAAGTCCCGCACAGAGGTCACTTAGGACACATGCAGGAAGAGAGAATGGGTGCGAGCGAGTGTGCTCGAGGTGCTTCTGTTAAATGTACTTTTTCTTAAACAGTCTGCAGTAGCTGGAAATGTCAGCGCGGTCTACACATGTAACTGCACACGCACCACGCTCCCCTTTATTCCTATCGACTCGTTTCCATGTTATCATGCACTCTCCCTGCGTTTACGTAACTTTGTTTTAATATTCCATAGAACACGATCAAAAGCTGCATGCATCTATGTGTCAAATCAGCACAGTTGCAGTTTGCATGCATAACGTGTATCTGTTTAAGCACTGCAGTGTGAATGTTCAGGCTTTACATCTCAGTTAAGTAGCTGCAGCATAATAACATCTCCCATCCTTGAAGAGCAAATGTTGTGAAATTTACTTTTTATGGGAATACTCTGTTCGGCGGCAGTGAGCCATCTGTTCAGCAGCCTCCAGCTCCACTAAATGGGCTAAATGTTGTATGCTGCTGTACAGTGGAGAGTCCCTGGAAGTCCAAGTTAAATGATTCTCAACCATAACAGGGAAGTAATGAGCCTGTATCTACATCGTACTGCCTTCAGTCATTTGACTTACCGCATATTTTGCTGTGTTTCAGCTTAAAATCACAGTGGACTGAGCTGAGATTGTTTTTTTTGGGGGAGGGGGGCATCTCTTTGGATCACCAGCATGGATAGTACAAATATTTATACAGGAAGGTTGAAAAGGGAGCAAATCCCAACACGTCCACATGTACTGCTCACGGATATAAAAAAATCAATTTTCACTAGGTGACTGTAATATAAACTTACCAGCTGTAGAAGTTAAATAAACGATAGATCCAATGTGACTCCATGTGAGACACTATCCATCTTAACGTGTGCTTGAACTGTGAAACTCGGTGCTTAATTTAGTTGAGGGTAAAAACTGAAGAAAATTGAATTCATTTGGATGGCTGGCTGAGAGTCGAGGCAGGGAAAAAATGAACAGGAAGGTATAACAGATGTCACAAATACAAAATACAAAATAATAATAATCCTACAAGCGCAACCCGAGCAATTCAGGCTTCTAGATGTTTTTGGAAAACGAGGCAGCAAGATTTATTCCTAGTACAAACTGTATCACTGACATCTTTGGTGGAGTTTGTTTTAGACAACTGACATTTGGTTGTGATTATAATTTTTTCTTTCTTTTGTTCCTTTGGTGTGCTTGATGTGTTTTGTTTTGGTGTCTGTCTGTGTTCTGCTCTCTCCCTCTTTCTCCTCTGGGAGCCTCTGGTGGGCGTGGTCGCGAAGGATCCTGCCAACACACCTGCAGCTCATCATCCTGCAATCAACCCCCCTACATATATCCTGACCAGCCTTCCAGACCCTGCCGGATCGTTGAATCAGTTCCTGTGAGAATTGCCAGCCAACTCTAGACTAACACTCGTGCCTTATTGCTGGCTAATCCTGTTTTTCCCTGTCTTGCCTCAAACCACCAGTCCAGAGCCTGACCCAGTCTGCCTGCCAGCACAGCTGACATCCAGCCTGGAGCCTGAACACAACCTCCACTCTCTGACGCCACGAAAACACCTGCCACGCCAACCTCAACCTGAACTGTGCTAATTTTCAATAAATTCTCTTGTCCCTAACGTCACCCTTGTCTGCATTTGAGTCCCTGGTCCCCAGACCTGACAGTTACAGACAGCTATTCCCAAGACTCCTAAACTGCTAAGATCTTTTTTTTTTTTTTTTTTGGTTTTGATTGAGAGAGCCCTAGTGGCAGAAATTACATATTGCAAAAATATTACCTTAATAGCCAAGATGTGTAGCGTTTACTCTGCCAAAGCTGCATGCTCTATGTTAATCCCAAGAATAGATATATTGGCAAAGCACATTTCTGTTAAACTGCAAATAAGTTAAAACATAAGGTTGCAGCTTTACATTTCCCAAGGTTCGGTTTTCAGTTCGTCACAATGCTGTGCTTATGCTCTGGTTAGGTTTAGGCACAAAAACTACTTGGTTAGGCTGAGGAAGACGCATCATAAAACATAGCTGTAGATTTCAGAGGTTGAAAACACACATTTTTGTTGCCACTGACATGGCTGGAAATTGTCGCTCTTTGGTTTGGTGAAATTTTTATTATTTGGAAATAATTTGTGTATTCGCTCCATGATACAATGTCTACCTGAATTTCCACCAGCTTTCAAGAAAATCAGGCCAACAGTCATTCTGTACTCATGCTGACAAACAGACAAACAGACAAACAAACCACACTGAAAACTAACCCAACCTCCTTGGTGGAGGTAGTGAACATGACGTCCGCTGCTACTGAGCTTCCCTGAGGGTCAGCAGACATGCCACGTTGTGTCAGGGTAATGGGAGTGTCAGTGAGTATAAGAGTGAAAATATCCCGCAGGAACGCATCATTTCTCCAGGTTTCATCATAATCTAATCACTGCTCTCTGACACATCCTTCATGCATGACATTCGCATTCAGCTCTTTCGAAATATCTCTCGTTTTCACGGGCTATTAAATAGCCTCGCCCCAAACAATCAACAATGACATAATACGGAAGGAAATTAGTTATCTAGGTGGATAGCTGCTCTTGTCTCCTTGGCTTTTCTTTAATGAGGAAGGTATGGCCCCTGTGGCCTGACACCTACATTTTCTTGCCCCTATATCCAAGTACATTTATGTCTTAAACTCTCCAGGAACATTTGGGATTAGATGCTCATAAGAAATACAAACTCAACTGTCCAACTTTTAAATTCAAGTTAAGTGATTCTCAAGCATAGCCAAGAGAGCAATTGCCCTAATTTTTTTTCCGGCAAAGAGAAAGCCAAGCTATTAATGGCTTAGCACAGATAAGCCCAAACGGTGTTAATAAAAGATTGGATAATGATTTTTAAAGAAGGTAGAGGGGACAGAACATAGGGCAGAAATAATTAATCACCTTGAGTGGAGGGAGAGGAAAAAAGAGAGATACAGGGCATGGAAAGGGGGAGATACAGAAAAAGGCAAGAGAGGAGAGGAAAAAGATGAAAATGACATGAGAGGAGGAAGGGGAAGGAAGGGCAAGAGGTTAGAAGAGGGAAGGATGAGGGGGGGAAAGATAATGCTAATATTATATAAGGAGACTGACACCGAGCAGCAATAATTAATCACAGGGAGTGGATGGGAAGAAGGCGAGAATGGGGGAGAACAGGAGAGGTGAGGGAAGTTGGAAGGTAGAGGAAGAAGAAAAAAATACATTAGACATTTTATTTCACAGAATAAAGTTCACTTCACCTTAATTACGCGTAACCAAAAATAAAGGGTGCAATCAAGTGGACCTGAGCACCCAGACAGTCCTCCTGAGACTGTATGACCACAGTAATTAGTGAGCACCAAAAGGAGCAGGATTCAGAGAGTAGACGGTGATGATGGACCACTACTGTCAGGAATGTCAAAATAAGTGTTTACTGGACTGTTTCTGGCTCAACTGGAAATGTAAATCCCCCAGAGTCAGGACAAGGTTGTTGATTATGGTCTGGAGCAAAGACCCCCAACCTTTTCTGTCTGATTTGCCTGAGAACGCCCTGTCAGATTACCTACCTCGACACCAGCTGTCATGTTTTAAATTATCACACAGTGTTATTTTTTCCATACACAACCTATTTTTTTTTAACTAATACATACCAGCTCAACCATTTTTTCACTACTTTCACCCATAGATATTATTGTTATTAAATTTAATTAGCAGGATGAGTAGAATTTTCAGTCATTGTGTCCAGCTCAGCTAGGCTGCGATGTAAACACAACACCAGGGTAAATACACCAATTCACTCCCCTTTTCAGCTGTGCCGTACTATGATGTGTGATGAAGTCAAAGCCGCTGGCTATTGTCTCTGTCTATTACAAGCAGCAGCGTCTCCTTCAGTTGGTGCTGAGTTAAAAAAAATTAAAAGGTAATGTTGTTTGTGACTTCCGTATGGTCTGAGCCTGTAAGCTGCCTGATTGGTACTGCACGTGTGCAATCAGAAAGAAGATCATCCGTTTTCAGCTCCGGAATGAAACAACACTTCTAATTCAGAATGTCAGTGATCAAGACTTTTCAAAACAAGTTAAACGTCTTCCTGATGTGTTCTAATGAGGTGTGCGATCTACTGCTTTCTACTGTTTCTCATTTTACGGCACATTTGTGATGACAAAACAGAAACAAAAAAAAAAAAGTAAGGCAAACTCTTCCACTGGCAACTAGAATGAACTTAATTGAAGATTATTAGTGGGCTTAAAAAATGAGCATGAACCATTCAATTTTGGTGTGCATGTGGCACATATCAGCAGTTTGTTTGGATTAAAGGTTCAGTATCTGAACTCGGTGAAAACACCACTGCTATGGGAGGTCGGTGTATTCTAGGTGTCTGATCAAGTGGCATCATCCTTCAATTCCTCTAAGGAACATTATTTCATTTCATTTGCGACTGTCAGAGGGTGTACCCTACATACGTATTCATGTTCTTTTACTCATATACATATAAACTGTGTAAGGTGTTATAAATAGAATAGACCATTTCAATTTACAGCGGTGATGCAGTCATCAATCACAGGGCTATTTCAATATGGAACAAAAGCACAAAGCATTTGTTTGTTCGTAGAATGGGGCTTTTCGCCGTCTTGATATGAATGTGAATGCATGTTGTTTTCTATTCAGAGTCCCACTGTGGCAGAAACAAACAAGATATTACTCCCGCTGCTTTCCTTCCCTCCACCATATCTTTAAAAAATTGCATACGGAAAATTAGGTTTTATGTAGCTATCTGTTATTTACACGCACACACACACACACACACACAAAGAAAGAAAGAAAGAAAGAAAGAAAGAAAGAAAGAAAGAAAGAAAGAAAGAAAGAAATCTTGCCAGCTATTCTTAGGAACCTGCCGTTCTCAGGCTGTTGTGGATGGCCTTGGTACTGTACATCTGAAAGCACAGAGGCAGCGTGGAGGCCTACGGTGATTAGAGTGTCAGCCCTGTAACTAGGAGGTTAAAGGTTCAGCCCTTCATGACCACCCCCAGTCTGCAGAAATATCCTCGGCCATCTAACATCCAGCCGCAGTGGCAGTTTCGTAATGGCCAGAGGAGCAAGCTTTTCCCCGGCTGCGGCAGACAGTGATTGTACTGGGCAGATTCCAAGTTTGTGTGGCAGAGTGCGAAAGAGGGCACATTGATGAAAACATATTGAGGGAAATGTATAAAGGAAATAACAACACAGAAACCTGAGTGGTCACCGAGAGGCAAAACCCCCCCCGGTAAATGAGAAAGTTTTTATTCATGAATTGAACAATTCAGTTTGATGAACTGGGAATGCGACTCAATGTTAAACTGTTTTTAAACAACAGAACCAGTGTCTAAAAATGAGCTGTATGAGAAAGCAGTTATATGCTTCAGGTTTTTTTATTCAAATCTTCTGCAAATTTTGTATTGCCTCTAGTTTGGATCTAAATTATCGCATGGTGGATTTGCGGCATGATTGCTATTTGTAATTTAGGTTTCAGAGTCGGGCTCACGGGGCAATTAACGGGAAATGAAAAAAGACGTTTATCATGCAAAAAAATCATACCTTTCACTAATCTTTCCCCTTTTCCTGTGAAGAAAAACAGGAACGTCCAGTGATAACAGGCACAATGGTTTGATCCCCTGCCACCAAGAGACTCAGCATTTACCTTAAGTAAGACCAATACTCAACATTTAAGATAGTTTGTCAGTGCTTTTTAAAAAAGCCAAAACTAAAAGCACAAAGCAAAATTGTAAGAAATGAAAAGCGCCTTCGTCTGCTTTAATTTAGGCTGCAAAATTTGAGCACTAAATCATGTAAAAATGTCTAGTTGTAACCCAAAACAAAAATACTAACCTGAAAATAGGCTTCATATCTCTTTTAGCAGTTATGCCTTGTTATTTATTTATTCACTACTATTTTTGGGACTGTTTCTTTTTTGCAAAATGTCACAAAGTAAATCATTTTCACTGAAGCCCCGCTGACTCCAGGGGTACAGCTCTGCTGCTGACGCTGCACTTCCACCTTCCTGTTGGATTTAATGGGCACAGTGCCAAATCGTTGTTTAGAATTGGCAGCATAAAAATACTGTTCTTTTTGGAGCAATGTGGAAAAAAAAAACTATGCAGAGCCAAACTACTGTACCACCAGGAAGATGGACTTGGAAACAAGCTTCATGGCTCAGTGTTAACGCACAGAATACTAAAAATAGACTGACTTCTCTGTGTTTTTCAAGAATAACCAGTGTAGGCTCACAATACATCTAAAATTCATGTTCAGCTGTCACACGCTCTTAGTCAGTCAAGTTAAATTGAAAGCGGGGGAAATCTTCAGTCAGAATGAATAAAGCCACCATGCTGACATTACAATACACACTGGGCTATGAATATTTTTGTTAAATAAATGATAAAGTCAGTAAGCCAAAATAACTATAGTTACACTGCATAACAAATACAGCTGTTGTCGGAGTGTGTGTTAGCGCTAATTTGAATTGACACATACATTTCAACAAAAGTGATTACACATTTGCTGTAAAGATAAAGATAAACGAATAATCGCATCTCTTTCAGCCCGCCTCATGTTTTTATGAAACAGATGCTGGATTTTTATTAAAAGGCCTCAGGGTGAGAGGGCTTATTGACATGCTTTCATAAATGCTTTATAGGTGCTCTGGATAAGGTCCAGAGCAATACCACCTGTCTTTGTGAGGCATCATGTAGTTCTTGATAGAACCTGACAGCTTACTGTTCTGTAGTGTTGTGTTATTTAAAAGCTCTTTTGGTGTCAACACTCCACAAATGTTTGACTTTTGCCCCCCCCCCCCCCGCCACCCAGAAATAGTGATTTGTTAATGTGCAAAATTTCAATTCAGTTTACACTAAACACTAAGACACTTTAAAATGTGATGGTGGGATGGTAATTAATATGAATAATTGTACTAATCAATGACCCTAATCACATGTTCATTAAAACAAAATGGATATCTGCGGTTGTTGCAGGCCTGTAATAAGCCATCATTGTGTTCATCCTTGTGACAGCTATTTTACTTGTGTGTTAATGGGATTGTGTCAGTTAACAGAGTTATTTTTTCATGTGATCTTCCAGCTGATCAGTGAGAGCTACTGTCGGGGCCACTGATGCCAGCTTAAAATGATCATGTTTTTGGGAAGACAGAGTCCGGTCATAATGTGTAATTTTACAGAACGCTTATATGAACACATTCACAAGTCTACAATTTAAAGCAAGCTGTTGTAGCTATGATGCACAGACAGGGGTGTGCGTAAGTCCTTCAGTCATACACAAAGTTAAGACAGCATGCCTGGAAGCCTATATTTTGTATGAATACAGTAAACGGCACAAGATAATCATACATTATTACAAATATAATATTTGGACTTGGTGTTGCATTATGAACAGCTCGACTTGAACGTCACTTAGTGAGAAAGTTTAACTCCAACTCCACCTTTCGAATGAGTGTTTAGCTGCGAGACAGAGAGATGACAGTTGTGCTCTCGAAACATATCCATCATCAGAGCCTATACTATGCTTGACAGGGGTCATGTGACATGTAGGATACACATTTTGCAAAAGATAGTGTCGACTAAAACCAACAACTAATGTCAGTGTCAAAAAAATGATCAAATGATCGTACAAAATGCCCGACGTGGGACCAAATGTGTTGGCAGTTTTGATCCCATGTCACAAAGAGGACAAAATTCTGGCACAATTATGATTACTATTGTACATCTGGCAATGCAGTATGGGGCAGTGTGCGTTCATGGAGTGGAGTCAGAGGATTTGTCTTTTTCATGTTTGCACGTGTCATGTTGTTAGACAAGAAACTACATCAATCCATGAGATTCTGGTAAGGAGTTTACATATAGTACCCATGGGACATGATGACAGGGGATAAAGGATCCTATCAATCCATTTTGATCTTATTTTAAAACTGGACTGATGGTTATTCATCTTACATTAATTAAAGTCATTCATGGATTATTTGGAGTGCAGTCAGAAAAACTTTCCCTGTCTTGTAATACATTTTTTAGTTCTGTGTTAAGACTTATTGACAGAATCTGAGTGCAGTGGAAACTATAAAACATCCCAACAAAAACAAAACTGTTCAACAATCAATTGTGAAAGAACTACAGTTGTCCTTCAGACAGTGCAGCAATTTTGCAGTATTTTTCTTTTTGTCTGTCAATCATCATTAAGAGAGTTTTGCAGCTCTGTCAAAGCTTGTCACAGTCTCTCAGAACAAGCTCTTTATATGTCATCTGAAAATAAGTCATTTGCTAATTAGGAGATTAAATTTAGCCAAAACAAAAATATCCAGCACATCTGCTTTCAGTTAACTTACTGCCATGGCAGACAGTTGTCCAGTCTGGCTTATTCTGCTTATATCCACGCACATTAAATAAACTGACAGTTAGATTCCCGCTGTCTACTCAGCAGGTGGAATGAGGCGGATGATTCGGTGAGTCTGAACTTACAAACAAGATGGACAAGGACTGTTTAAGAAATCATAACTGCCCCTGTGGGCACAGTGCAGCATTCAAGTACAAGTATGAACGTCATGGCTGCTCACACATGTACCTGCATTGCGCCTAAGATCTTTCTACCTATAATGTTTCTTTGATGCTGACCTTGATCTGATTGGTAATGTTGTTTTTGTTCTGTCACTTGAGTATGAGAGACGGAGCAGGGACTACTACTGATGTGCTCAGTTAGAGGTCAGTGCTGTTCCTCCCATAGATTGGTTGATACATAGTTAAGGCATTCCTTAAATGTTTGAACTCCTGCACTGCCCTTGTTCATCTGATTCAAAACAAAACAAAACAAGACAAACTATGTCTCAATACCTTTTGAGATATGTTTGAATAGGTCCATTGTCAGCACCTCACAAAATCACATCACCAGTGCAGCGTAACAAAACTGGAATGATATTTGGCCTTAAACAGATGGAACGCACAATGTATACCACTGTACACAAACAGAGAAATTGTTGACCGTGAGCGAGCCTTTCTGTGGAAACAGGCTGACACAAGCAGAGCTGGCTGCTCAAAGAGAGGAGGACTCTCTCAAGGAGAGCTGGAGACACTGCTGCACTTCTTCCTTCGCTGCACATATCATGAGAAGATCAGGGAAAAACTTACTTTCAGCTCAAGCACAAATCTAATTGGGAAAAACTTGCACTAATATGCATCGTATTCCTTCTGTGGTTTTACCACCAACAAGAACAAAGCAAATTATAACTCAATTAAAATTCCAGTTCTTATGTTTAGTGATAGATGTATAGTTTTCTCATCTTCAGTTTTGTGCTTCCCATTGTTGCTTCTTTTATCCTGTGTATGTATTTAGCAAAAAATGCCACTGCGCTTCACTCAAAGCTTCTTTAGATGTTGTGCATTTGTCAGATTATTTCCTTTATTTATTATTTATCTCCTTAAAAGCATTGTTTGTGGGATTTTTCTTCACAGTGCGCTTATTCTAATCTTTTTTATATGTGCAGAGACTTTATCTTCAATTTGTTTGTTCTGTTGTGGTGTCCTCAATGGATTCTCGTTAAATTATTTCTTGCTGTACTTATATATCCACATCCTCTCCATTGCAGCTGCAATGAATGGCTGCGGTTTTACCCAAAGGTTCACTTTTGGAGGTGTCTAGAGGGGCTCACACAGACTTGAGCTGGCGTTACAGCCGACGGCTGCGATGCAAAAATAAAGTTTAATTGGTCATCTGCACACCAGCAGTAACCTCTATGTACGACCCTTTCTGCTGCTAGAGACACAAGCATAAAATTAGACCCGAGTGTCCTAGCTGTGACATTAAGGGAAACGCTCTGTAACTACTCCATGTGTTTCACTTTCGGAAGAGGATAAGAAGACATGGAAGGACAAGCTCAAGCCTCACCAGCTGGCTGTCAACCCATAAATACACCTTTGACGTCTCCCCCTGTCAAGACCTGCCCACAGGAGAGCCTGAAACTGTCACAGTGGAGCTGCAGTCCTGAATGTGTTTTACTGTTGGAATTTTACTGTGGGGATGTGACGTGAGGGGAGATGAAACTTTAATGATCCCTGTGGGGAAATTGTATAAAAACAATGATCTGTACTCAATCAGGGGGGGAAACCTCCAGCATCCCGCCTGACAAGTAAAGATGCTTACCAGCATGAAATGATCAAATGCTCTGCAGTGTTACCTCTGCAGAGGCAACTCTTACTTTGCCAGGAGTCAGGGCGTCTGGGTAAAAAGTTTTCTTTAAGTTTCATGAGGGAAAAAAACCCTACAGTTCATTAAATTTGCACAAAGTACAACACATTTAAATAACAGTAATTACTCCTATTAAACATGGAAACATGTCACAAAAATATTTGTTTCATATATTTTTTTTACAGTTAAAAGTGTAATTTGTAAATATTACCAGAATTTGAAGGTAGCTCCAGAACTACAGGAGGCAGCATGATCGTTTGCTGTTGTTCTGTATACTCTTTTTTTTATAGCTGTTTTTGGTTGTAGCGACTTCCTGCTGTTCGTGCAGCGAGTAGTACACTTAATGAGTTAAATGGCTCATGGGAATATGACCGCACCACTTAATCAGAACAGACTGGGACTGAACAGAACCTCCCAGACTGACATATATCAGTTAAAGACAGGGGATACAGTACAGAGGTGATTTACACTGGCTCTGACCAGCATTATGACTCAGGGACAATAGAACAATGCATGCTGGGACAGGAGAGACAGAGGAGCGGGAGAGAGTTCGACATCAGTAATGGTGTAAATAGCACATAGAGCTGAAATCTTCTCACATCTTCCTGGGTGAATTGAGTGAATTATTTCATCCAAACCAGGGATGACTATTCTGTTTATGCTGAGTTAGAATTTAGTGTGTTTTGTGGTGGATAATGAAGCAGTCCAGCTCATCTTTGTTCAGTTAAAGAGAGAAGCTTGAACTCAGATGGCCTATGGTTGTATTATTCTAATTACTGATAAAAATGGGTGTGCAAATATCTCATTTCCTCTTTTTGTTTTTGAGCCTATTTACTTCTTAAAATGAAACTCTTGCCAAAATGCAACCTAGGCTTTTTTTGTTAATGTATATGAGTCAAACCTTCATGTAAAAGCATAATTACGATGAAAGAGGCACTTTCAAGAGTTACCACATTTTCGTTTTCCTTGGGTCAAGCTCATTTTCTCAGTGCAAGGGGCACTTTTACGCTAGCATCAAAAAATTTTAAAACACTAAGAAGACTCGACACAGCATGAAACTTGCTCGTAGTATCACCAGGTTCTCTACACATGAACATGAGCATTGTTTGTGTATACAGGTTTTGCTAAAAAAGAAAGTTTTTCTAACAACTCACCTTAGCAGTAACTTGTTCCACTCCCAGTCGTCATGGCAGCCGAGAAGTATCGACCTCAGAATGCGATGTAACAGTGAGGACAAGTAAGGTGGATTGCTACTGTCTTCTGGCAACAACTATCCACACGATGTCTCATATGACTTTTCCGGCTTTTTATTTTAGTATTGTTTCTTATATGAGGCTCCTTTTTTAGCTTCAAGGTCAATATTGTTTTTCGCTAACGACAAAACAACGAATTATCCGTGCATTTGTATGGAACTAATCTTTAGGAGCGGTCCACCTTAACTCACCTCCACTTTACATGTTGGGTTAGGGTTAGGGTTCATGTTCGACAAAAGCAGCACAAGTGTCCTAAAACATGATACAGTGCCGTCTGGGAAGTCCTTTTAGGGGTCAAAACATGGTGAAATGCCCTTTCTAACTATAAAAGTATCACAACTTTCATGATGATGACATGATGGTGCCCACTGCATACAGTTGATACCCTTTAGGAAATATCTCTGCAACACTGTACAAAGATGGAAATTCTCCTTTGTGAGGTAGAGAGTTGCTAAGTCTCCGAAGAATCTCAGACTTCAGCGTATGAATCAAATCTCGTTTAATGCACGCAGCGTGGAGAGAAGGCAAAAGAATTCTCTGCCAAACTCTAAGTTGTTACCCCTTAAGTATAGAAACAGGACAGGAGGTTACCTTCATTTACAAACAGTCATGAAAACATTTTCTTTACATTACAATGATTCTTTGATGTTTGGGTGTATCCTGTCTTCCCAGGACAGTGACTCCTTGATGTAGCAGATGGGACAGTAAGTGTCGTCTTATCTATAGGGATGCATATTATCATGTGGGGGATGTGTCCCCACCTGTGGCTCTTTTTTTACACCTTAAGCAATGTGATATTCTCCCTTCCTCCTCCTGTCCTTACCATTAACAGGAAGTCTATGTAATTTCTCACAAAAGACATCTTTGACATAACATCACTAATGTTGCTCATAATGTTGGTCATTTTTTTTGAACATTTAAGATAAACATAAATACCCCTCTAAGACACTTATTCTGAGGATGCACCAGCCGAAAAAAATCTTTAAAAAATGGAAAGACACCTGTCCCCTGTCACATGTGTCACATACAGTGGGGGGAAAGAAAGCAAAGAAAAAGAAAAAGAAAGAAATACACACACGAACACACACATGTGAACAAGCACACAAAGTGGGCACAGGTGCATAAAGGAATGTGCTGTAGGCCCACGTAAATGTAAATAGATTAGTTTACAAGCTGTGGATTACTGTAAGCTCTATTGTAAAATCCATTCAGTGTGAGGAAATGAGAGTCATCAATATTATATATTAGGTTTTTCAATTTGGTTTGTGTGTGTTTGTGTGTGAGTGCGTGTGCATGTGTGTGTGTGTGTGTGTTCACATCTTGTCTCATATTGATTCAGACTGCAGGCTACAAACCAGTCAGCTAACATGCTCCTGAATAAAATAAATCTGGCCTTAGAGGCAAAGGCTCCTGACACAGAGCTGTCATATCCCCTTACCCTCTGTCTCACACACACACGCCCGCACACACACCCCCACACACACCCACGAACACACACACATACACATTGACGTTCATCTACCCAACGGTGTGATTGCGGCAGTACGACTGAATGATTAATCACACCTAAGTTGGGGCTCCAGCGTGTGTGTGTGTGTGTGTGTGTGTGTGTGTGTGTGTGTGTGTGTGTGTGTGTGTGTGTGTGTGTGTGTGTGTGTTAAAGATGTAGAAAGAGAGCAAAACCAGATGAGAGTAGCTGAGGGTGAAAGAGGAATATGTGTGCTCTGTCTCCACACACACACACACACACACACACACACACACACACACACACACACACACACACACACACACACACACACACACACACACACACAAACCTCCATCCCTAAAAGAAACACAAACAGTCTTTGGGGCAGGTTGTGCTGCTGGCACTGTATTGCTTCCTTTTTTTTAAGGCAGCAATGTGCAACAGCTTGGATAGATGTTGCTGATGGCCACCGTTTTGTACATGTTGTCTCACAGTTAATATCCGAATGACATGAGACCATTCTGAAAACGTCCGAGCAGGTCTTTGGTACATATATTTTTTACATCATTGTACTCAGTAACTCCCTTCATGATTGTCCAGACACAGACAGTATGTGTGGTAAATCAACACAATCCTACAATACAAATAATATGACTGTTACTGTCCAATGCTTCAGCGTTTGAATATTGTTACAGAAGGGGGAAAAAAACATACAATTTGCACATGGTAGATCACTTCAATACTAATGCATTGTCATTGTACCTCCTGTGTCTTACAGTTGAACTGATGATGAGCAGACTGAATGTGAGAAGTCAAATGGAAGTGTGTGTTTTGATGCTGTTAGACAACACAACTACAGTTGTCAATTTTATTGTGCAGCTCACTGTCACATTTTGCAAAGGCTGATGGCACCATCATTTTGGCGAGAGTTTCACTTTAGCTGCAAATGTAACATTTCACCAGGATCTGTCCAAAAACAACTGACGAACACATTACCACAATTCGCAAACAGGCTGCCGTCGGATGCTTTTAACTGTTTCGTTGCACTTAACCTGAAATTGCAATTTTTTAACACAGAACTGACCCTATTTTGTAAAAGACAAGGGTAAAAGAGAACAGTTATGAGGCTGTGTGATATGTTTTTCAACAGGTGATTCAATGCCATAGCAATTACATCATGCACCACTTCAGTCAGTCCCCTACAGTCAGCAGTTCCACCTTTTAGCATCAGCAAAGAACATGTAATCCCATATTCAAGTAGTGTTCGTGCCACTCTACTTGTTAGTCTCACGGATCATGACGACCCATTTACAATATCATGTGTGTCCACTCTCCTTTTGTGCAGCAAACTCCGTTTTTATCAAGTTCCTCTGGATTGTGAACTTTTGATCTTAAAATTCCTCTTTTTGTGCTTCGTGCTCTGCATGCTGCATATTTAGACACACTATCTAATGTTTAATTCATACCTTTAGTACATCAGCATCTTGTTCAGCAGCTGTCAAAACACATCCTTTTATTTAAAGTTTTAATTTGGCTTTTACATGGGTCAGTAGTGGGCCTCAGTGTGCTCAGTTCGCGTTTGCGTCTGTGAGTCAGTATAAATGCTGTCTAAAACACTCTGATTATTCATTCATATGAACCTGAAATGCATCGCTAATGTTGTAGGATGTGCAGACTCACAGACACAAGCACGTCGCAGAATTAAGAGGACAGTGTCAGATGCAAACGCGCTGCTGTGGGCTACATACACGTGCACATACACACACATGCAGAAGTGCACACATTCATAGTAGATTAAATGGGTGAAAGTGAATTCAAATGACACAATTATTTTACCTCCTCATCCAACATTGTCATGACTGTAAGGATAGTACCACATGATTAATCAAATAGGTTAAAGTGGCCATAGTGGTTGAAGCCTCAGACACTGTTCTCATATTCCTGAAGAATAAGTGAGCTTCAGATGTGGAGTCTTACTTAAAAAGCACCAACTGTTCTAGCAAGGGCTTAACAATATTGGAAAAACTGACATTTCATATTTTGCAATATGAAAAAAAATACAGTAATTATAAAATATTGTGAAATAGATACGAAACAGCTTCTTCATAGCATACAAAGCAATAATCCAAATGGCAGCTAGCAATGAAATACATGCCCCCAAAACCAGCACTGCAAAAACAAGCAGACCACAACTTAATTCAATATTATTGCGAGCCTGACTGTATGTGTGTGTGTGAGACCCATCCCAGATTTCAATCCACCTAATAAACAGTCTGTTGTGGTTTCCTAACAACTCAGAAACATCTCCTGAGGGAACTCAGACTGGGAAAAACACACGTCCAGTACTGTGGGTGTGTCTGTACTCATTGATATGCACTACTGGCACTTTTACATGATACTCTAGGGCATATCATGACTTTTCTTGCACTTCTCACAAGCTGCTAGTACTCAGACCTGGGCCATGTCCAACGACTAATCCAACAGTCCCAACCCGTCAATCAGGGTGAGTAATGCTATATTTTCATGTAGATAAGTCATGGAAAATAAGAAAGTTGTCCTTTTGTATTTCCTTCAGCGAAAAAGCTGCAACAGGATGTCTGAGTTCATGTTGACCTTGTACATCCTGCAATGTGAAAGTCCTGCCATTTCTTATTTTTCAATACAAAAACACAGCATGTACTATACAGAAGCCTTACTCCTATTGTGGCAGTGGCTCAACGTTGGTAGTGTTAGTTGACTGGTCCACTGGTCTTTTGGTTTAACATTGTGAGTGAAACATTTCTCCAACTAGTAGCTGCATTGCCAACTAAACAGATGGATCATTTGATTTAGTTAACAACATGCCCTTCATATACCATTGTCAGGCCAATTCTAACATTTCTACCCTACCAGTGAACTTAAAGAGGCAAGGATAAGGTTTGTCTGGTTGCACCACTCCGGTATACCAGAAAGACAAAAAATAAGAAGTATCTACGACTACGAAAACAGTTAGCTTACCTTTAGCTGTACTAGACTGAATTAACTGAGAGGGTTTTAGAAAGACTTTCTGATTAATAGGCACCCTTTTTCTAAGTCCTCTAATACTTAGACAAAGCCATTTTAAGCTATTACAGCTTTCCTTTCACAAGATTATCACTGTTTAAACCCAACGTGGAGAGTCTGTTTTGAATTGTGTAATGTAAAACTGTGAAAATGAAAAGCATGTAACACCTGTAAAGGTGAGTCAAACACAATACAACACAATATTACATCCTGTTGTGACAGGATGGAAATAAGCATTTGAAGACCCTGAGTCAAAGCATTTGTCAGCTGTTGTACATTTCCAAGGGTGACATAATAAACAGTAACGACAGCACTGTCACATAATCTGTTTCAACAGATACAGCAGCTCGTACCAAGAGGTGTGTTTAGCAGGATTTGTATATTACAGCTAACTGAGTTACTTACCAGTCACACTGCTGACAAAGCTATTTGCCTTTGTCCCCTCAATGACACCACACATCAACCTCCTTTTGTCCTATACTCTTTCCATATAGGACACTGTATTTTTGTGCCCTCCAAAAATCTGCCATAGCTAGATATAAAAAAATGTACATTTGGAGACATGCGCTTGCAGCTCAATCAGGCATTATTATTCCACATAAGGTTTTCATGTTTGTAAATAAATGTTCATGCTACCTAGTGGTGTCTCAGTCAAAGCAATTAACACAACTCGTAGCTTGATGATAAAGACGGGGAAAGTCGACTTTGTCTCCCAAAACAAAAATATACCAAATTACCCACTGGTGCAGTGACTTATATACTAGACCTTCGTCATATGGTCCCAGTTTAGTTTGGACTACAAAACTACTCAGTCTGGAACATTGTGGTTTAGGTTAAAATCCTTATATTACATTCGTAACTTACGATACCAAGGTATATGTTACCTAAGTAATGTTTCTTTACCACATTAGTAAGGTAAAAGATCTCACCATTGACTTCTGGTTTCACATTGTAAACAAACAGCTGTCTCATGAATTGAAGTCCTGTGCTTGCTGAACCTGACCAACATCCTCCCTGTACAGACCCATCCATTTTTGTACTACTTCTCCTCAGCGCCTTTGCAGCTGCAATAATTACTACAGTTGCTGGAGGTCACTGGTCAAATGAAAATAGGAGTCATAATAACCTGCTCCAACATGTTCACAAACTTGTCACTGAACTTGTCTGTCTACTGTTCGTGGTGGTGGAAACTGCAGAGTTGGATTTCTGTGGGTTTGGTAAGTAACACCTCTCACATTACTCAAATCCATTATGAATCTAAAATGATTGATTACAGCAGCTATACAGTGTTGTTTTTCAACAGCTCTTACTATTACAAAGCTCTCAGTGGATACATCTGGGTATGTATCCTTCCTGTCTGTGCTTTGTGTTCTGTAGAGATCCTTGTATCCTTGTATCCTGTTTGTCTGAATATTTAAAAAAGGTTACTGTAACTGTATTGTCAATTGATTTAGAGAGAAACTAAAATCAATACATTCATTTACCACGAATGACTTTACATTTTTGACTCTTGGAGAACATGGTTTATGTCTGCGACAGAATCATGAAACATTCGAGGGAACATTTTCAGCTCTCATTTGCAGTTAAATAATAAAACTACAGATTAGCGCTTCCTGCGGAACCAGCGTTCAGCTAAGCCTTTCTATTTCAAATGATTCACTCAGTGACTCACCCCAAAGCTTAATAGGCCTACAGATGGAGCTGCACCAATGGACCTATGGTGTGACTCACACTCAGCCCAGCTATACCTACTCTTAGAGCAGGATGACATGGCTAATTGTCATGCGTCATTCACAGCATCAGCATGCTTTTCTTTCAATAAATACACTAATGTATACAGAGTTTTAATAAAGCCAGTAAAGCCTGGAAAAGAGAAGCGGGGGGATTTTAGGTAATCTCAAAAACAGAAGGCTTTGAAAATCATACATAAGCAATTAAAGACACCCCATCTGCTTCTCTCTGATTGTCATTATTTTCAGCCAATTCAGTATCGGTGTACTTGATAGATGTACCAGTGACACATCCTGACCAAGAGTTTCATTGACTTCATGAAGAGATTTCTTTCACATGTATGTGTGCATGACTAAGACTGAGAAGAGAGCTATTACACACATAAATCTCAGGATTCAAATGTCCACTGGAGAGAAGTAAACCAAGGAGGGTCCTTACATATTATGGACATATGAAGGACAAAAAATATTTTAAGGACAGAGGTAAAGACACACACTCTTTATGTTATTTGTCTAAGATAATACAAGTCAGTATCAATACTGCTTTCCAGAGACCACAACAAAACAGGCAATATATATAAGCTACTTATTATGAACTATATCTTTTGCTGTTGTCAGACTGCAGCCTCTAACAGGGGTAATTATTATTACAGCTACAAAGGAGGAAGTGAGGATTAAGTAGTATAAAGAGGGTTAAACAAGCACATGACTTTCATTGAGGAGACTGCTGTTCATGTCCGTTGCAAAGCCAGAAGTCAGTGGTAAGTTATTTATCTTACTAAAATAGTGAATTAACATCATGTAAATAACCTAATGTATGTATGTTTTCCTTAACCTAACCCCAAGTAGTTTTATTGCCTAAACCCTAACCAAACTGCAAGCATACCAAGAAGGTCCAGCACGTGTGATGCTGCAAGAGTCATGTTGTTTTGACGGATGCTGATAATCAAGCTATTCAGCTGTTTAACTGTGAGGATGTGTTGGTTGGAAATTACCTGGAATGTGGCATTGTATGTAATGATGCGGACTTTCACAAATGTGTTGCTCTTTTTAGAGCACTAATCACATGCATTTTTTTGATGACCTTGGCCATACATAGTTTCCACTCTATACACGGATCCTATGTCACTGTGAGTAAGTATTTCAGAAAGCATGGGAGCATGCATTCAGTTCATTGGGGCTTTAGGGATAGGTCATTGACTCTTTCTACATTCTCTGCTAGGGTTTGCTCCGATTCCTTTGTTGTTTATGTTGAGTGGTATAGAGGAGTATCGTCAGCATACATATGGATTCTTCAGTTGATCAGTTGTCTTGAAAAGTTGTTCATGTGTGGAACCATAATGGTCATTTCTGTTGTGACCAGCAGTAATGACATTAGTCTTGTATGACACAGTGAAACACCTGCCTATAACAGAATATTTTTTACAAGACTTTAGATGCTGCACAAAAGATGGATATTGGGTGATGATACAAACAGCGCTATGTTTAAATTACAACAAATTAGGTGAGAGTTGCTTTATGAAAGTAAAATGCGAAATCTCTGTATTATGCCTTTCACGCTGATATACCAATAATATGATTAATTGGAGATGATAAAGACATAATGACTAACCAAATGACTTTGGCAGTATATGTATATGTCATAAGGTTCAGAAAACAGGGTGTTCCTCTGGCAGAAAAGGTTTGGCACACAATAGCATTTCTGTTTATGCCAAAGAATCACCTCTAGTCACTATATCAATGGCTTTGGATATTCATGAAGTCAGAAGGCAGCCTTGGATAACAGCCAGTGTCTTCTCCATCTTGTCTGTCAATAATGGTTTGTTGACTTAAAGCCTCCTGTGTGTCAGCAGCTTTTCAATACCTCAGGGGTGCATAGACTGTGGCACAGTTCTCAGTTTCTAGCCACTGTCAATTTTCAAACAATCACAGGACATCATCTCATCTGATGCAATATATGGCCATCATCCAATACATTTTTCATTGACACTCTCCAAGCCTAAATGAAATAGAAGAAGAGGACACCCAAGGAAAGGAAAAAAGAACACCACATTCTGAGAAAAAGTTAACTATATCAGTGTAATCCCTCTAAAGGCCTGAAGAGGTAGCAGATAAATCATCACAGGTGCAGTTTGTGTTGGTTAAGGTGGCTCAGTGACCCCACAGAGGACGTAGCCAAAAATGCATGTCGGGATTTAAATGTCCTATTTGTAACCTACATAGATTTTTGAGTCTCACATCTAGCTTGTTAGATACTGATGCTTTTTGGTTGTAGGACGGGCGGGCCACCATCCAAAACATCAGTATTTTAAGAGTTGGGAATGAGATTCAAAAAGCAACTTTTTTAGACCTAATGATTTATTGTACTGCATTGTTATACATTAATACGAAAACAGTCACAATAATGAAAAAATGAAGCCCAAGTTCAGAGTTCATTCTTAAAGTTCAAACTCGCCTATGTGTATGGGTAAACCTAAAAGGCAAATCTGTTGTCAGCATTTATTTAAGCTGTGCTGGGTAAAACATTTCGTACCCAAAGTCAGGAGGAATATGATAATCGCTGCAAGATAATTGCCTTGAAATTTCCTCTTTTCTTGTGCCAATTCAAACACAAGATGAACAGCCATATATTAGAGGAAAAAAAAGTGGAAATGAAATTATGTTTCTGTGGCATGAAGACAAAAATTAATGTTGCACTTGTACTCGCCTGTAAATTCATTTTGCCTCATGAGTCAGCCAATAACGTTAAATGGTCTGTTAAACACCAGGTGCAAATTGCTGCTTGGCACAAACACTTGGACGATTAAGTTACTTCTGCGTTTTCTTTTATTCTTCTTACATTCAAACAAGGCAGATTAAACTGTCAGTGGATTTTGCTGGTTGAATAAATAAATTAACACAAGGAAAAAACTGTTTGCTGGGATGATCAATATAAGGGACGTGACTGAAATGACTTATACACTCTGAAACTCTCTTTGAGTAAAGGAAGTTGTAAACCTGTGAAATGAAAATATTGATCATATCCGAATTACAAAAGTTATATTCATATGGTATAAGCCAATGCGTAGAAACATATATGTTTATTTTGGAAATGATTAAACTAGATTTGTTTTACTAATACAATAATTTATTTAATGAGTTCATTACTCTCATGAGTCAAGAGCAATTGTCCTGTTAAGTTAATAGAGGATCAGAGTTTCATTTTAATTTAGCCTTTTGTCCAAAGACAGAGAAGGTGCTCCTTGTGACTCAAGCTCTGGCAGGATCAGCACATCATAATTTGAAATTAAAAGTCCTGAAAACAGTGGAGTATTTATCACTGAATAAGTGAGAAAAAAAACACCCACAGGCATCACTAACCATGACAACCTCAGCTAACCTGCTTCATCAAGACTATGTGGTGATCAGATTCTATTGATTCTCATCAACCATCCAGCAACTGTCATCAGATTCTGTTTGGATTTTAAATATTTGGGGATAATTTTTCACTCTTATACAAACACAAGAGAGATCACAGAAAATGAGGCAGGTCCTCTGCTGTCTTTAGGTTTGACTGTGTCATCTGTATACTGTAACTATACACACAAGAGTAACTGTTTTTGCCCACAAATAACATTTTGGCCATACAAACTGATCTCATTCCCAAATCGTCAAATATGACAGTTTTGTTCAGAGGACCTAAACTTAAAACTATGACACTTTTCAAGATTTACGTTTGCACATTGTAGGCTTTCAAAATAGAGCTAGCTGAAAATCATTACACATATTATGAATGTTGGACTGTTAACTTGCAACATTTACAGATTTACAGGTCAAGGCACGAAAACATCTAGGGAAAAATCATGGTTTGGATAAATATAATTAAGCAGGTTAGGTAGGTTACTTTAGTAAACACACGGGACTCAGACTCTCTACTGGGTGAAGTCCTGTGTTTGATCAACCTACTCAACCACTGCCACTCTGATGTGAGGATGTAGACCTTTGAGCCTGCTCTTATCAATAGAAAATGTGTTGTTAGACGGCAACCTCTACTGCCTGTAGTAATTACTGCACCTGCAGAGGAGGAAGTAAACAAGCACATGACTTTCATTCAGGAGCTCATGCTCATGTCCAGTGCCAAACTGGAAGTCATCAATGAGTTCTTTTAATTTACTAACTCAAATAACATCATGTACATAATGTCACATAAGTTAGTTAGCTAACACAGGTACGTTTGTAGCAGAAGTTACAAAAGAAATATAGTTATTTGAACTCAACCACAGTGAAGTAGTTTTCTTGCCTAAACCCTAACCAAAGTGCGACCATGTAATGAAGTTCTTGTACTTGTGTTGCTGTCTCGCTGCTGTTGTCGAGTCTTTTTTCCTGATTCTGTCACAAGTTTCCTATAGCATCATTGTTTCATGTGTTGGGCCACTGACTAAGCTGCTGTTTTGAGAAATATGGTGAGTTGGATGAGAAAGATCCCTGAAATGCAACCAGATATTGTATATCAGTCTATCAATCCATGTACTCAGTTCATTACCATGTACAGCTCAACTGTATGACCACCAGGAGTCTCTGTACTTACTCTGCCAGCCTGTAGCACTGTGTACATCAATGTGCGTGGAAGAGCGAGAGAAAGAGAGAGGCGCTGTGTGCTCAGGTTAGTGGGCTTACCCCATTCTACTGAGCACACAGGTTGAACGGTGTCAAACGATTGGTCATCCCCTGCACTCCCCCCAAGGCAGGTTCACAGACAGCACGCTCACACAGCGAGGCGTGAGGCTCCGCAGTAGTACACAGCTGCAGTCAGGCTACACACCGCACAGCGCTCGCTGTCTGTCTGCCTGCTGACATGTCACTCTCTGCTCTGCGCTGCATGCCGCCGGTCTGTCCCCTGCAGGAGAGAAGAGGAACTGTTTAGCTCGTCCGAGGACTCCTCAGCATCAAAGCGTGCGCCGCGCTTCCCTGCAGTCCCTGACGACAGCTGGCCTCTTTACAGTCCCAGGCTCGACTGTGGGGGATCCAGCAGCGGCAGGGAAAGCCCCACGATGGGCTGTGAGAGCCCAGCAGTGCCCGTCAACCTCAGACCCATCTGTGGGTTTAGAAGAAGAAACACCCTGTAATGTTAAAAGGAAGCATGCCTCAGATGTGGAGGGGAACATTTACATTCCCCAGGCACAGCCAGTGGGGATTATCATCAGGTCTTCAGCACCACACTTAAGGAAGAAACCAAAAGTTGGAAAATGTCTGGGGGAAAAAGAACTGACACAAACACTAATTAGTCAGAATTTTGTGGTCCTCCTAAGTGACTGTAGAAAATCATGCAGTGCTGGCAAATCATAGTTGAGCCGTAACTGTGCAATAACCATGACACTAATATAAAATCTTGGTAACTCTGGAGTCTGGAAGATATTCCTGGAGCATCAAGCTTTTGACTTGAATGTTTTCTTGCGTTGATACTGTAAATGTTGCATCACCCCATTTTCCCGATATTTGGATGTAAATGCTAAAAAGACTGTTTTCACTGAGATAAAAGCAGAACAGAACCGATCAGGGCCTGTTTTTTCCCCTCAGGCAGCAGCATCGCATGCGTATCAGAAAAGTGGTAGTAAAACAGCAGTTGGGTTGAATTGGATGCAAAACCTTTTCTTTTCAGTGACTCTTTTTGATAAAGCAATTTGACGCTAACAAAATCATATCCCATCCTATGAGGTATGACCCCAAAGAAGGCCTCATTGATTGATGTTGATATTGACAAACTCCCTCCAGTCTGGTTTATTCTGCAACAACATGAAAGTGACCATTTTTTTACTGCTTGTGTTCGAAAGAACTGTTCTGTTGCACAGTCTGTCCAGATCAATAGTAAAAAAAAAATAAAAAAAAAATCCTATAACACTTCAGTGCTCCAGCCTTTTCATGACCTGACCAATGACCACCCCCGTAACTGGTGCTTGGATTTGATTTGTAACCTGTTTGATACATTTGTTAACACACATGCCCCTGTCAAGAATATACAGTAGATTTGAAGCTTTCTGTCACATATTAAAGTGTTGTTTACGTCCTCGTTTTAGAATTAAAAAAATGTCCATACGAACATACTGTTCGAGATCAGAATAAAGAACGATTGTGTAGCCCTCACAGGCTGATGTGTTTTGTTTGTGCAGCTGTAATGGCTTTTCTACTAGGATATTTTAACATGACTAATTGTTAGTAGCAGTAATTTCTGGCCTGTTTTCCAAGCCTAGAAACTAGGTTCGAATATAGGTTTCGTTTCAAAAGTCCGTTAGATGCAATAATATTTTTTTGTTGCTTAAGAAAAATGGTGTACTATGGTGGTGTAGTGTTATTCTGGGTGACAGACGTGAACAAACATCATGTCATCTGCAGCATTTTTTTTGCTGCTCCATTAACAATTTGGGGATTTAACCTACAACTAACAATCCTATTGTATTAACAATTTTTTGTCTGCCTTGGCTCATTTCTCAGTGCTCCAGAGATTTTTTCAAATGTTTCATTTCAGGAAGTATACTGAAACAGAACACTCTCATCATTAAAGAATGATGATGATGATGAAGACACAGAGAGGAGCTCAGAGAGGTGTACATCTCATTTTTATGTACAGTAGATACTTCTCACCATGCTTAAATGTTTTATATTCTTGTGTGGACTTTTTACTTTTAAAATGTGCACTGAAGTGTTTAGAATCAATAATGAATGCACAAACACATTCTTTTGTTTTCTTCTTCTTTTTCTTTTGTGGCTCTATTGGACAGGGAAATGGGGAGAGAGGGAGGTTAGATGACATGACCCCATTCTTACCCTTTGTAACAGGGCATGGCGGGGCAGAATCATGAGGAGGCTCCACTAACCTCCACAGCACTGGTAAGTTAGACAGTCAGATGTTCAGTAAATACCAGGTTAAATGTGTGCATAGTATTTTCCCCTTTACTGCATCTGTAAAAGGTGAACTATGTTTGTTGTAGAACCATATATAAATACTGATTGCTGCACATGTATTTGTGGGGAAAAAAGAAGATCAAATGAAAAATGAATGATTTGAAATATTTGACCGGGGCGATGGTGTTGGTAGCTTAATCAGTTGTGATTCCAGCAAATTATGTCTTGCAGCTCTTCTAGCATGGACATCTGTGGGGCGGGTGGGATGGCCTTCCTCAGGGTTGTTCATTTGTAAGGCAGGACGTTGATCTCCTTTTATTCTGGACATAATTATGGAGAACTGCACATGCCCTCTGTGGGGTTACTGTAGGCGCTGGAACCTGGCTTTGAGCATTTGACCACATTGAAATGCTGTCGGGGGCTGTGCTCAGGGTTAGAGTTAGGGGCCGACAGAGAGGGCTGGCACGAGTACCCCTTGTCACTAAGCAGCTGGCCATCAAACTCTCCTAATTATATATCTGATACATTTTTGTGTATGTGTAACCATGTTAATTTTTAGCTCACAGTGCACTCATGATACAATCATGAGCTGGGCCACTTAACTTTAAAATGGGTAATCGTGTGTGCTGCAT